>NC_053396.1:226102702-226312702 GCF_905171765.1 Bufo bufo
GCAGGCATAGGAAGGAGCCGCTCCGCTCAGCTAATCCTGGCATAGTAATGGTTACAGGGCACCCATGTGCTATGCCAGGAGTTAGTAAACCTCCGGGTGACACAGGCAGGAGCGGCAATATGCGCTCCTGCCCATACTCATTACTGCTGTGGCCCCATTCTTAAAATGTATACAGCCCATACTCCCTACACCGCTGATAAGTCAGCAGTGTACAGATATTTCAGTTGTAAGCACACAGGGAATGGTCAGTCCTCATAGTGGTCAGTAACAGAGTGGTGAGGGTGGCAAATGCATAAGGAGTCAACATAGTGGTCAGTCACAGGGTGGGGGGCAACAGCAGTGGTAGTAACAGCACAAGATGGTGGGTGACAGTAGGAGAACATGGCAGCAGAGGCAGCAGGTGTGTGACATCAGGCGGGTGGCAGCATCAGAATAGTGGCTGAATCAGGTGTGTGACATCAGGCGGGTGGCAGCATCAGAATAGTGGCTGAAGCAGGTGTGTGACATCAGGCGGGTGGCAGCATCAGAATAGTGGCTGAAGCAGGTGTGGGACATCAGGCGGGTGGCAGCATCAGAATAGTGGCTGAGGCAGGTGTGTGACATCAGACGGGTGGCAGCATCAGAATAGTACCGGAAGCAGGTGTGGGACATCAGGCGGGTGGCAGCATCAGAATAGTGGCTGAGGCAGGAAGCCAGAAGAAACGGGTCTCTTTTCTCAAAGTTTGGGTGTGGCACCCGGAATGATCTAGTCTGATGCATCAGGCATTGGTGGGTGGAAGTCCTGGCTGATCCACGCCTGATTCATCTCCACAAAGGTCAGTCTCTCCACATTTTGGGTGGAAAGGCACTAAACACCCTCTGATGCCACACTACTGGCCGGGCAGGAAAGCTTGTCCAGAGAAAAATCCAGGGCCCCGTAGTCCAGGGGATCTTTGATGTCGGGTGGCAGGGTACAGTCTTAGTATGCAACCACCTGCTGGTTCAGGTCCTGCTCCATGTTTTGCTGCTGCTGATGGGTGGTTTCTTCATTAGGTGAAGAAAACTGCTCATTAGAGACTCCGGACTTAAGGTGCTGCTGATGGAGCTGGTACTGCTCCTGCCCCCCCCCCAAACCCCTCCAGCAGCCATGGCAGTGGAACATGAGCGCAGAGGCCCCCCCCCCCCCCCCGCGCTCAGACCTTCGTGAGGATGGGCGATGGCGCACGAAGGTCTCAGCGGGTGGAAAAAAGGCTCCCATGTTGGAGCGGTAAAGAGGGTCTAGTATGGTGGAGAGCCAGTAGTCATCCCTCTGCTGAATAGTGATAATACAGCTGTCACTATGCAAGCAACTCAGCATGCATCTGGCCATTTGCACAAGGGACTCGGAGGGATTCCCTGCCTCCATCTTCACTGCATACGGCCACGTGTGTCGGGGTCATCTGCCTGGTCATCTGCTTCATTGCCCTCCAGCTCCTCCTTCTCCTCCTCTCCTGTCACTTGTGCAGAAAAACCACCCATTTCTACATTGCTTGTGTGTCAATGTCCTCCTTCAGTTCAGTCCCCACAGGGCTCAAGTGGCTGTGAGATGTAGGTGCCATGTATCCTGTCCCCTGGCAGAGCAGTTCCTCCCCTGTGTGACTCCGTTCGGCCAGGCAAACCAGGTGCAGAACAGCAAGCCACCGCCATGCTCTGCACAGGTGGTATGCTGGAGGAGCACTCCAAATTGTGCCTGCATTGGAGGCTGAGGACAAGATGGAGGACGAGGAGGCAGAGGCGGACATTGGTGTAGGACCCACAGCTTGAGAACATGGAGGTGGCAGTGCCATCACCTGGCCAAGTTGCTGGTTTGGCTGGGCAGGAAGCACATTTACCCAGTGGGCCATAAAGTACATGTATTGTCCTTGACCGTAGTTACAGCTCCACATGTTGGCGCTACCATGAACCTTAGCAGACACCGACAGGCTCAAGGACTGGCCCATCTTCTGTTCTACATACTTGTGCAGGGCTGGTACTGCTTTTTTGGAAAATAAATATTGGCTTAGGAGTAGAGTTGAGCGAACCCGAACTACGGAACTTTGCGAGTTTGGGTACCCAGACCCGAACCCGGACTTTTTCACTGAAGTTCGGGTTTGGGTTCGGTGTCTGGGTGATTTTATTATCTTCCGTTATAACATGGTTATAATGGAAAATAATAGCATTCTTAAAACAGAATGCTAAATAAAATGTCTACAGAGGGGTTAAAAAAAAAAAAAAAAAACTCACCTCATCCACTTGATCGCGCAGCCGGTATCCTATTTTCTTTAGGACCTGCAAAAGGACCTGCGGTGACGTCACTGCGCTCACCACATGGTGAGCGCGGTGACGTCACCGCAGGTCCTGCTGAATGAAGACACCATGTGGTGAGCGCAGTGACGTCACCGCAGGTCCTTTTGCAGGTCCAAAAGAAAAGAGGATACCGGCTGCGCGATCAATTGGATGAGGTGAGTTGTTTTTTGTTTTTTTTAACCCCTCGGTAGACATTTTATTTAGCATTCTGTTTTAAGAATGCTATTATTTTCCGTTATATGCATGTTATAATGGAAAATAATAAAGTGAATTTCTAGTCCCCATTGACTCAAATGGGGTCCGGGTTCAGGGTGAAGTTCGGGTCCCAAACCCGAACTTTGATCTGAAGTTCGGCCAAACCCGGTGAACCCGAACTTCCACGGGTTCGCTCAACCCTACTTAGGACTCTCCATCTCGGCTGGGCACAAGCCATCAGTTCTCTGAAAGGTGCAGAGTCCACCACTTGGAAAGGGAGGGACTGCAGCACCAGCAACTTGGACAGGAGCACGTTCAGCTTCTGCGCCGTTGGATGAGTGCGCGCCGACTGCTGTCTTTTTGCAATCGCCTCTGTGATCGATTGCTGAGAAATGAATTGCAAGGAGTAGGAGGAGCAGGAGCATCAGGACCAGTAGATGATGGGAAGGAAACACAGCTCCCTTCTGCTGAGGTGGTGGAGCCTTGCGGTCGTGCCACTGGGTGATGCAGCGGTTGCTGCGGCAGGCTGTACCACTGCATTACCACCACGGTTATCCCAGGCCACTTTATGGTGATGCAGCATGTGTTGACGCAGGGCCGTGGTGACAACATTGTCACCCTGGCCACCCTTCTGCCCACAGATTCTGCAAATGGCCAAGCTGACATCCTCCGGTGGCTTGATGAAAAATTGCCACACCACTGAGTATGACATTTTGCCCCCACCACTCCATGCTGACTGCCTGCTACCGCTGCCTCCGTGAACCCATGTACCGCTAATTCTTTCCGGCCAGGTAGGCTCCTGAGTAGCAGGCGGTCTACCCTGGGCAAGTTTGCCACCTTGCTGACTCACGGCCATGCTATCACCCTGCTGGCTCAGCCGCTGCCGGATGAGCAAGCTGCCACCCTCTTCTCCTAATAATGATAAAGCCCCCTCTTCACCCGGCTCTCACGCACGATCGGCCACATCATCATCGGCTACTGTCTGCATCTCACAGATGTTACCCTCACCAGTCTCAGGGCCACGTGCCTGACCGCTCGCAACACCAGCTCCCGTGTGACACTCCTCATCACTTCTTGCCCGCCTACCGGAGGAAGCGGCGGATGTCTCCTCCACATCCTGGCTGGGCAGTAGATGCTGACGGTCCTCTAGTAGCTCGTCCTTGCTGTATAGTGGAGCTGAGCCCACAGCATATAATACTTCTCTGGCTGAGGGAACAGAAAATGACAGAGGCAGGTTGAGGACAGGTGAGGGCACAAGGCCCGGGCCATGCCAACTAAGGGTTGTGTCTGACAAACCCACCGACTCTTGGCTGGGGGTGTCTGATGTCACTTGGGACGAAGTAAAAGACTGAGTCAACCATTCAAGGACAGCCGGGTTCCTTGTCAAAACACGACCGCTAGATGACACTAATACTGTAGCTCTGGCCTGTGGCTGCTGCTACCACCCCATTCTTCTGGTGCTACTTCCAGTTCCAGAAACATTTTGGCCTTAAAAGGACCTGTCACCTCTCTGTCCGATATACTGTAAATTAAAAGAAACTGCAAGGGCAAAGGAGCAATACAATTAACTGATATATTTACGTATAATATCATTTGAGCACCCCAAAATCTGTAGTATCAGACCGCAATTTACCCCCAGAATCAAGGATGAATGGATGAACTTATAGATACAAAATTAACACCCCAAAACTTGTAGGATCAGACTGCAATTTCACCCCAATAACAGAATCAAGGATTCCTGGACTTACTGATGTATCGAAGAATGCAAACAACCTAAAATCTGTAGTAATAGATCACTTTTAGTAACCCCAATTAGTGCAGCAAAGTGTAATAGAATTGCTCCTATCATCCAGGCTGTAACCTCCACTATTGGTCCCTGCTCTCCCTACAGTGTAGATGAGGCCTCCCTATCCTTTCCATACACCAGGAATAATTTTTCCCTGAACTGCTCAATAGTTATTTTTGGTGAATAAAGTATTTTCTAAACACTGTCCCTAGTGCCTGTAATGTCTCTCCCTGCACTAAGTTCACTGGAAAATGGTGGAAATCAAGCAGGCTGAGACTTTTTATCGGGCTGTGACATCACAAGGCTGTCTGGCTGCTGATTGGCTGTCTGCATGGCATTCTGGCTGATCCCTCATTCCGGGGCTTCTTACTTTCACTTTGTAACATGTGCAGCAGCCATTTTAGAAAAAATTTGATTCGTTACCACTTCAGGACAAATCAAAAATCACTTCATCAACTTCAATTTGCTTATCTTTAGTAGTTATATTCTTGTACATAGGAGCAGTATTATAGTAGTTATATTCTTGTACATAGGAGCAGTATTATAGTAGTTATATTCCTGTACATAGGAGCAGTATTATAGTAGTTATATCCTTGTACATAGGAGGCAGTATTATAGTAGTTATATTTTTGTACATAGGAGCAGTATTATAGTAGTTATATTCTTGTACATAGGAGGCAGTATTATAGTAGTTATATTCTTGTACATAGGAGCAGTATTATAGTAGTTATATTCCTGTACATAGGAGCAGTATTATAGTAGTTATGTTCTTGTACATAGGAGGAGTATTATAGTAGTTATATTCTTGTACATAGGAGCAGTATTATAGTAGTTATGTTCTTGTACATAGGAGCAGTATTATAGTAGTTATATTCTTGTACAAAGGAGCAGTATTATAGTAGTTATATTCTTGTACATAGGAGGCAGTATTATAGTAGTTATATTCTTGTACATAGGAGACAGTATTATAGTAGTTATATTCCTGTACATAGGAGCACTATTATAGTAGTTATATTCTTGTACATAGGAGCAGTATTATAGTAGCTATAGTCTTGTACATAGGAGGCAGTATTATAGTAGTTATTTTCTTGTACATAGGAGCAGTATTATAGTAGTTATATTCTTGTACATAGGAGCAGTATTATATTAGTTATATTCCTGTACATAGGAGCAGTATTATAGTAGTTATATTCTTGTACATAGGAGCAGTATTATAGTAGTTATATTCTTGTACATAGGAGCAGTATTATAGTAGTTATATTCTTGTACAAAGGAGCAGTATTATAGTAGTTATATTCTTGTACATAGGAGGCAGTATTATAGTAGTTATATTCTTGTACATAGGAGCAGTATTATAGTAGTTATATTCTTGTACATAGGAGCAGTATTATAGTAGTTATATTCTTGTACATAGGAGGCAGTATTATAGTAGTTATATTTCTGTACATAGGAGCAGTATTATAGTAGTTATGTTCTTGTACATAGGAGGAGTATTATAGTAGTTATATTCTTGTACATAGGAGCAGTATTATAGTAGATATATTCTTGTACATAGGAGCAGTATTATAGTAGTTATATTCTTGTACATAGGAGGCAGTATTATAGTAGTTATATTCTTGTACATAGGAGCAGTATTATAGTAGTTATGTTCTTGTACATAGGAGCAGTATTATAGTAGTTATATTCTTGTACATAGGAGCAGTATTATAGTAGTTATATTCTTGTACAAAGGAGCAGTATTATAGTAGTTATATTCTTGTACATAGGAGGCAGTATTATAGTAGTTATATTCTTGTACATAGGAGACAGTATTATAGTAGTTATATTCTTATACATAGGAGGCAGTATTATAGTAGTTATATTCCTGTACATAGGAGGCAGTATTATAGTAGTTATATTCTTGTACATAGGAGCAGTATTATAGTAGTTATATTCTTGTATATAGGAGCAGTATTATAGTAGTTATATTCTTGTACATAGGAGGCAGTATTATAGTAGTTATATTCTTGTACATAGGAGGCAGTATTATAGTAGTTATATTCTTGTACATAGGAGCAGTATTATAGTAGTTACATTCTTGTACATAGGAGGCAGTATTATAGTAGTTATATTCTTGTACATAGGAGGCAGTATTATAGTAGTTATATTCTTGTACATAGGAGCAGTATTATAGTAGTTACATTCTTGTACATAGGAGGCAGTATTATAGTAGTTATATTCTTGTACATAGGAGCAGTATTATAGTAGTTATTTTCTTGTACATAGAAGGCAGTATTATAGTAGTTATATTTTTGTACATAGGAAGCAGTTTTATAGTAGTTATATTCTTATACATAGGAGCAGTATAATAATACCATATTTTTCACCATATAATACGCACCTAGGTTTTTGAGGAGGAAAATAAGAAAAAAATATTTTTAACCAAAAGGTGTGGTTTTGGTGGGTTTTGAACTAATGGTGGTCTGTGGATGACACTATTCTGGGGGATCTGTGGATGGCACTGTTATGGGGGCATCTGTGGATGGCACTGTTATGGGGGCATCTGTGGATGGCACTGTTATGGGGGCATCTGTGGATGGCACTGTTATGGGGGCATCTGGGGATGACACTGTTATGGGGGCATCTGGGGATGGCACTGTTTGAGGGGCATCTGGGGTTGGCACTGTTTGAGGGGCATCTGGGGTTGGCACTGTTTGAGGGGCATCTGGGTATGGCATGACACTGCTATGGGGGGATCTGTGGATGACACATAGCATCTTATACTATGTGTCATCCACAGATCCGCCCCATAACAGTGTGCCTGTGTAGTGAATGACCCCCAATACAGGGGGTGGGGGTCGGCATCTTGTTTTGTAATGGCAGCGGGGCCCGATGCAGTCACTGTATTGTATTACACCGGGCCCCGCTCACTGTAGTAATCATATCGGCAATGTTAAACTGTAGAATTCCTCTCCAATCCAGCCTGTAGTAATTACTACAATCTTCCGTAGCAGTCAGGAGGCCGGGCTGCGGCAGCGTAACTCACTACGTCACGTGCCTGCTTCATTTATAAAGTGGGAGGAGCAGGTGTGCGTGACGTAGTGAGTTACGCTGCCGCCTCCCGCCTGCCCGCCCGGCCTCCTGCCTGCTACGGAAGATTGTAGTAAGTAGTACAGCCTGGATTGGAGAGGAATTCTACAGTTTAACATTGCCTATATGATTACTACAGTGAGCGGGGCCCGGTGTAATACAATACAGTGACTGCATCGGGCCCCGCTGCCATTACAAAACAAGATGCCGGCCCCCAGCCCCTCCTCCCTCCCCGCTGACACACACGCCGGCCGCGCTGTGCAGCAGCACGGCGGCGGTGTATCAGTGTAAATTGCAGCATTCGCCCCATAAGATGCAGCGCTATTTTTCCTCCACTTTTCAGTTCAAAACATCAATCAAATTCAGGGCTTATACAATGATTACTCCATAGAAAACAAAATGAAAATTTTAACTTAAAGGGAATCTGTCACTAGCAATTTACCCAAAAAAATTTTTCTCATGAATCCATGTTTAACAGAGTACCTTTTTTCCATCTGTCTTATTCTTTTGATTGTCCGTCTTGTCATTTCTTCAAAAAATCGATTCTTATGATATGTAAATGACGCTGTAAGGAGCCCAGAGGGGCGTTCTTCTTTCTCCACGGTGCCCAGGAACGCCCCTCTGAAGTGCCGTGCCCGGCAAAATTTGAAAACTAATAACACCTCCAAGTTCATCTAAATCGCCTCCCAGAGGCGCGGCTAAGTGCTCAACACCCCCGCTCCTCAGCGCCGCGCTCTGCGGCAAACACCCCTATCCTCCTCTCGCCGGCATCCCAAATCCCGCGCAGGCGCAGTGCCGTCACTCATCTCATCATAGCGCAGGCAATCGCCGGCACTGCGCCTGCGCGGGATTTGGGATGCCGGCGAGAGGAGGATAGGGGTGTTTGCCGCAGAGCGCGGCGCTGAGGAGGGGGGGTGTTGAGCACTTAGCCGCGCCTCTGGGAGGCGATTTAGATGAACTTGGAGGCGTTATTAGTTTTCAAATTTTGCCGGGCACGGCACTTCAGAGGGGCGTTCCTGGGCACCCTGGAGAAAGAAGAACGCCCCTCTGGGCTCCTTACAGCGTCATTTACATATCATAAGAATCGATTTTTTGAAGAAATGACAAGACGGACAATCAAAAGAATAAGACAGATGGAAAAAAGGTACTCTGTTAAACATGGATTCATGAAAAAAAAAATTGGGGTAAATTGCTAGTGACAGATTCCCTTTAAGGAGTCCATGTCTGTTGAAGAAAAAAAAAAATAATATAATACAAACTGAAAAATAAGATAATAATTTCTAATTGAGAGATACATTTCTCCACTATTTTTGTTGTCGTGGTTCCTACTTATCTCTAATGATCTAACCGACCTGAGCTCAGACAGTATTTGGCTGACGGCGGTCATGTATTGGAAGGTCTCGCTGTGCAGAGAAACCCGGGTTCTTGCGTGTCAATGGTAGTATTATAATGGTGGTTATTATTACATAGTCGATGGAACACTATAGATAATGTCAGAGTATTTCAGGGACTACTACCTCGAGATCTTTAAGTTGTCAGACACTTCCCACCATATTTTCCTTCCTCCCCTGCACTCCGTTATGAAATGTTCTATGGTCTCCTCTTGTGGACATCCCAGGGGACACTTCCTATCTGACAGAGACAAGTACTTTATATTACCTCTGACAAAGAGCCTCCCATGTAGTGACAGCCAGGCAATGTCATAGAGTTTAGCAGGGAGTCAATTCCCACTGAGACTTTCCTGCATCGTGGTGGTCAAACAATCCCTCAGAGCAAGTGGAGAGCAAAAGAAATCCCTACGTATCTTAAAGTGCAATTCTTTCTTTGTCTTACTCCCTATGAAAGACTTCTCTAGCCTCCACTTCCTAACACACTTCAGGACATAGTCCAGGTACTGGGGGAGGTAGTCCTGCGTCCATCTCCTCCTCTTGAGACTACCGCCTTGCGCCCAAGACTCTTCAAAAGGCAATATCCAGTCCCTGACACTGTTCACCCACAGAGGACTATTATTTGAGTCCAGGTCAACAAAATTAACTTTTAGAAACATGGAGTCAAAGAACACCCTTGGGTTTATCATATCCAGCCCACCCTCTCTCCTCTGTAGATATGTTATACCCCTCTTTATCAGGTTCAATCTGTTCCCCCATAACATTTGGAAGAACAGGCTAAAGAGCCTAGCCGAGAAAGATTCTGGCAAAGGGAAAATGACAGATACGTACAGGAAGACAGGGACCAGGTAAGTCTTTAACATTTTAACCCTTTCTCTATAGGTCAGCCTCCAGTTCTTCCATTGCTGAACCTTTACATTTCCGGCTTCAAAATTATCTTCCCAATTTATCCTGGCGTTATCGACTCACCCGAATTTAACCCCTAGGATTTTAATATAGGTGAAGGCTTTCGCAAATTGTGGCAGATCAAAATCAGTATCAGTAGCTAAAGTCCAGAAAGCTTGACTCTTCTCAAGGTTGACCAGAGACCCGGAGGCCTCTGAGTAGCTTCTGATTGCTGCTGACAACATCTGCACCTCATAAGGCTCAGATATCACCACAGTCACATGATCTGCATAGGCAACAACACTCAGAGGCAAGCAGTGGGGGACCGGTACCCCCTGAAAATCACACTCCCGAAAATCACACTCCTGCAGCGACCTCAGGAACGGGTCTAAGGCAAACACATACAGCAGTGGACTCAACGAACAGCCCTGTCTCACCCCTGCCTCAACCCTGAACGTATCACCCTGCCAACCATTGACGAGAGGAAAGCTCTCTGCCTCTTTATACAAGGTTTTCAGCCAATCAATAAATTGTCCCGGAATACTGTACTTTGACAAAGTGGCCCATAGATACTCATGGTCCACTCTGTCAAGCACTTTAGCCTGGTCAAGACCAACAACATATCTCCCACACCTCAGAGCTTTACATCTCTCAAACATATCTCTTATCGAGTTGACTGCTCCAGAGATGTTCCGTTTTTTTTACTGTGCCCAACTGACAGCCTGCCAGCAGTGCCCGGGACAAACAGACTTACGTAGAGAACAGAATTTTTTCCAGAATCTTCCAGTTCTTGATGTCACTAGGCTCCTTACCTTTAGGCAGCAGAATTAATGAGGACACCCTCATGGATGGAGGCATCAGTTGATTTCCTAGGCAATTTTTATACACATCCATGAGGATTGGAGCTAAGTGGTCTCTGAATTTCTTATAAAATTTTGCTGTTATACCATCAGGACCTGGTGCCTTCTTCAGATGTAACTGATCAATGGCCACTTTAACCTCCTCCACCGTCAATTCTGCTGTTAAAGCAGAAAAATCCACATCATTACTATAAGGGACTGGAGTTGCCTCCAAGAATTGAGTCATCTTCTCTTTATCCAAAACCTTCTTCTGAAATAAGTCAGCATAGTAAGATCTCACCACCCCCAGGATACCTGTCACCGCCACTTCTGTGAGAAGGTCTGACAGACGTCTTTCTCTACCTCTTGCATGATGTTATTTGTTTTGGTTTCACTTTCTCATCTCATTTCCTTCTCCAGGTGTCACCTTTTTAGACTAATCCTCTTTCCTTTATATTCCCTCCCATACTGCCTCACTTTGCGGTTTATACTACTTCCTGGATTGAAGTGTTCACTGCTGGAGGCTTCTGCTACTGCTTGCTCAGATAAGTCCTTTCATGTATTGTGTTTCCTTGTTGTCTTGATTCTAGGTGACCCTGACTTCCTCCGTACAAAGTGCAGGGAGCCGGTGGTCGTGTCCCCTCACTATTATAGGGTTTTCAGGTGTCATCACAGTCTAGGTACGGGGGCATACAATCGTCTACCTTTGAGACCCTTGTATGTGCTTAGCAGCCAGGGTGAGCTCTTAGGGTTTTATAGGGGTCACCTATATGCTCTTTAGTTTGGGATCAAGCCAGTCGGACGTTTATTCATAACTTCCAGCTATCTGCAACATCATCCGTGACAATACCCTCCCGAGATTCCTGCAAAACGCCCTGGGAGTCAGTGAGAAAGAACTGTGACCACTTTGTTTGCCACACGCTCCCGGCAGTTCTCAAAGGGATCAGGTGACCCTAAGGTCCCATAATCCTGTTCAAGAACCAGGGAGGTGTACCTGCTGTACTGTTACTGCCTTATCTCAGATTTCAGTCGGTCAATCTTTTGATCCCCCCTATTTGCTGAATGTAGTGACTCCAATTTTTCCCGCAGCTTGAGATACTGGCTATACTTACTCTTCCCTTTCTTAAAAGACAGGTTCCTTAAGAGGGATCTGATCTCATCCTTGACATTCTCCCACCAGTTAGCCACGATGTCATAAAAATCAACTCTGTCTAGCTGACCCTGAAGAAGATAGTGGGTGCAGCTCTGGACATGAGGATCATCCAAGAGACTGGAGTTGAGTTTCCATAACCCTCTCCCAACGTAAGGGCGCTTAGTGGCTCTTAAACAGAAATACCAGGCCAGGTGGTCAGAATAAAGGACAACTTTTTCACTCCTCTCACCGATGTTTTTGGAAGGACTCACTAGAGCTAAGTCTATCCGACTGCTTCTGCCAGCACAAGAATAAGTATTTGCATATGTTGTGCCAGGCGTCAGTACAGTCCCTGTGGGGAAGACCAATCCTACCACACAAATTACACCTAATGACCTGGCAGTTGGCACTGACATGACCAACCTCCCCTCACAGGTTGCACTTCACCATGGGCCATGCCAAGTGACCAGTCTTCCCACACTTAAAGCATTTCCTAGGCTGACCTGCATAGAAACACACACCCTTCTCCCGGCCAATGAAGAAAGAATTAGGCAGCTGTTGTGTTATAATATGGTGTTGATGGAGCTTCACCAAGACCCTCCACCCCCAGTCCAGATACCGTCTTCATCCCTGGTCTTAGTGAGTTCAGACTTGAGGTCACAATGTCTCCTCAGCCAGACTACAATGTCCTGGTGGGGAACCGACTCATTCCAGAAGATGATGGTGACATTAACGGTATCTGGCTTAGAGATGGGGATAAAACGGAACTTATTCCAACCCTCTTCTTCTCTGAACCTGGTGAAGCTAGCCCAGAAGCAGTCCAAGTCAGACATGAGCTTGAAACTGATGTCATAGCCCTGCCTTTCCGGGAGGTTTATCACGGCCAGGATGTTGGACGGCAGGAAGCCCATTTGCTTACATAGCAGCTCTCTGATGACAAACCTATCGGGCAGCTCTTCCTTGGCACCTCTATGCCTGAACCTGACCACGCTCTTCTTCTTAAAAGCCTGGCTGGAATAAGTGGTCTTTGATGTACTGCCCCCTTCCCACCATCAGTGTCAGCAATATACACAGAGGGAACCACAGACTGGCCCGATTTCCCAGATGATCCCAGATCCCACACAGACTGTGGTGCAGCCTCCCCTGAATGAGTATTATCACAAACAACATCACCAATATCATCAGACACATGAATGTCCTCAGCAGCACAGTCCTGCACAGCAGAGCCCTGAGGGCCTGGCTAAGAAATACCAGTCTGATATGCTGCTGCACTGTTACCTTCTGGTAGGAGTCCACAGTCCATCTGCACAGTGCTGCCCCCTGACTCTTGTGGTGACTGCACTGCTACTACAGTGTTACCTTCAGGTAAGAGTCCACTGTCCTCCTGCAGAGTGCTGGATGCTGGGACTTTTTTTTGCCTTGCTAGGAACTGCTGCAGGTGCTTGCTGGTGCTGGACACTTGCTATACAAGCTTCCTTCTATAAAGGAGAAACTTGCTGGCTGCAGTAGAGGTTTTCCATGGGACTGCATAGCGCCATCTTGGAAAAATTCATACTCAAAGCGCTGCTGGTTCCTGTAAATTTCTCCAACTGGTCCTAGTTGTTCCAAGACAGAGTCCATCTCCCTTACGGTGTCAGCGAGCTGTATGGCCAGAGAGCTCAGCTTGCGGTCATGCATCTCCTGACGGTGTGGGTTTGCTGCCTTCAGCTTGTACATGCAGTCTATCTGCTTCTGAAGCTGCAGTTTCTCTTTCTTCAGCGTCTCCATTCTCTGCACCAGTGCTGGGATCTAATCAGCCAGGCAGAGCTCAGGTGCGCGCTCTCCCCCTCTAGCAGACTGTCCAGTGCTGGGTCTTGCAGGCTGTGGACTCACAGGATGGCCTCTCACAGGTGTAGTAGTTGTTGCTCCGCTTGTTTCCAGCCCAAGCCTATACACTGCTGGTGAAGAAACTTGTGGCTTTGGACTTGCTGTGGTCACTGCGGTGGGTGCACAATCTCCAGATTGGGGCCCGGCTCCCAGGTTATTTCCAGTGGCTGCACCTTGAAACCTTCCTGCTTTTCCACCTTTGGTCTCATCCATACTTTTTGCAACTTTTTTGCTGCTGCTCCCAGATCTTGTACGGTCAGATTGTATCAGGACATGTATGTACACAGTGACTGCACCAGCAGAATAGTGAGTGCAGCTCTGAAGTATAATACAGGATGTAACTCAGGATCAGTACAGGATAAGTAATGTATGTACACAGTGACTGCATCAGCAGAATAGTGAGTGCCGCTCTGGAGTATAATACAGGATGTAACTCAGGATCAGTACAGGATAAGTAATGTATGTACACAGTGACTGCACCAGCAGAATAGTGATTGCTGCTCCGGTGTATGATACAGGATCAGTACAGGATTACTTAGGTATGTACACAGTGACTGCACCAGCAGAATAGTGAGTGCAGCTCTGGAGTATAATACAGGATGTAACTCAGGATCAGTACAGGATAAGTAATGTATGTACACAGTGACTGCACCAGCAGAATAGTGATTGCTGCTCCGGAGTATGATACAGGATCAGTACAGGATTACTTAGGTATGTACACAGTGACTCATTTGGTACCATTTATTAAAGATCAGCATTTCATACGCTGGTCTTATAGTAAGGTCCATTAGAGAAAGATGCAAGTAATTTATTAAGAAAATAGTACATTTCTCTCTAATTCTGTTGTCTGGACTGTTATCCCGTCACATGCTGATTAAAGGGGTTGTCTCACTTTGTCTGATAGGTGCGGGGCACATGTGGCAGGCGCAGCGCTATGAAGTGCCTTTTGCGCTTTGACATTAGAAGAATTTTGATATCTCAGACTTCTAGTTTAACCAGACTGTCTATTGCTCTGTAATTCCTCTAGCGCCGTTCTAGGGAAGCAGTAGATTTAAAGAGCACACCAAATGCTTGAAATAACTTCTTTATTAACTTCAACTTTTCTTCATATAACACTGCCGCCTCCGCAGCAGATAGTCCATGTACAAAACACGTGTTGAATAAAGATTCATAAAATTCCGATATGCATAAGATGGTGGTTTAACTGTTCAATCTTGTCATTCAACATAAAATGGTGGATATATTTCTCTCTTCAGTATCTGTACTCTCACTTTAAGATATCTAAGCACTTTATGATCTCTCTGAGAAGTATATCTGAGGTTAACCAAAAGTTCACTTGCTCTACTTTGTTTTCAGTTTGCTCTATACAATTGCTTATGATCTGGTATGAGCAGTTCACATTTGTATGCAATTTGTTTGGGTTGTATGGTATTTGCAATTGGTGAAACTGTAAGTAAACAGACATATAAATGGTTCAGTATACAGTTCTAATCACTACATTAACAATAGGAACATTATATAACGGTTCTAAGTACCTATTTTGGCCTCTCTGCTTCCATAAAACACAGCTCTTAGTGGAGTGAATGTCTGTTCAGCTTCTGTCTCTGGTGAATAATAATTTCTTGCAGCTCCTGCTAGGGAATTTCCCACATAGGATGTGTGTGAGGCTGGCTGTGATTGGCCAAGACTCCTGCTTTGTGTGAGGCTGGCTGTGATTGGTCTATACTCCTGCCTAGCAACAACAGTTTAACTCTATGCTTTCTGTTGTTTCTGCTGTGTCATTGAGCTTACCTCACATCCATATAATGAATCTTAAAGGCATATTTTCTTTTCTGCTTCTGTGAACACAATATATATATAACAGTTATATGACATCCAAACATGAAGTCACTGTAAATAACTCTGCTTTTGTCTTTAACACACAAACATAGGAACTGTATTAAGGTTATTGGCAGGTCTAGCTGTATAAACACACAAGCTATACTAGCAACCTAGGACAGGTCTTAGCTGGCCAGCTACAGCCCAGCTCTGGGATCCATACCTACCTTTAGAACAGAGCCCACAAAGCCCCTATATGAGCGCTGAAGATAGCTGAGCAGTACGCTTGGTTATTTTTGCCAGTCCAATTGCCGAAAGCACAGCCACTGCTCCTTTTACTTATACGGGGATGATGGAAGTAGCCGATCCAGCACTCGACTATTTTCAGTGCTCCCATAGAAATGCAGGTCGGACCCCCTACTATCAGACATTGGGGGCATATCCTAGTGATATGCTCCCAATGTCTAAGGTGAGACAACCCCTTTAATAAGTCTAATCCTGCCTACACCCCAACCACTTATTTGAAAGTGAGGTGGGCATTGTAAAAACACCTACTGCACCTAAATTTAGACACAATGGAATTTAGAAAGTTGGAAAACGGTAGTTTGTAACATTTTTGTACCAGAAAGCTGGCGCAGGGGCAGAGTAAATGAAGTGAATGCCCCAGATATACTATATATGTCTAGACCTGCACCAGATCTATCACAGGGGCTCAGGCAGGATGATCGATGTGCTACAGGGATGGACGCTTTTCTCTGACTCTATAACATCCCTTGGTTGTTTGACTTGTGGCACTTTTTTTTTTTTTTTCACTAAGACCCAAAAACTATATCGGAAAATGGTGTATAAACCCTAGATGTGCCAAGTTGCGCCACTTTTAAGTTAGGAGCAGGCAGTGCGGTAGAATTGGGCCAGTGTCTTTTGTAGATTACTCGTTAAGTGATGTCAACAGGTGACCGTCTGGTTTGTGTATAAGAAGTTCTTATCATTACTTTGATTATTTAGTAATAATGTGCCGTTCAGCTCACAGACAGCGCACATTGGAGGCTTTGTATGTTATTGCACATTTCGGAGGTTCACACGACACAATGTGTAAATTGACTTCAAGATAATTTGTCACCATAATCAAGCCTAATAAACCTGACATACTGCTCGATAGGGTTGATGAGTAAAATGAGTCCTTTCTCTCTGCAATAGGTATTACCTCTGCAGAGAAATTCTTATTTTTAGTTATATGCAAAATGGTGTTCGGAGCACTTGGGGCGGTCCTAGACCCTTGGAGCACCGCTTCACCTTCGCCTCTGCACGTTGCCACTTGTCCTTCCAGTGAGATTGAGACGACCAGGCATCCACTGCTCTGATGCTTGGCCCTGACATTCTGCACTTGCACCAGCGCAGTGAAGATTGCTTGTGGTCTGAGATCTTCGCTGCACATGGTCAGATAGTAATGCCACTGGTGCTTCTGCAAGATCTCAGGGCTTAGCATCAGAGCAGTGAAGATGTCTGGCCCTGTCAATCACACAGAGAGGGAGAGTGGTAACAGGCAAAGGCAGAGGTGACCTGGTGCTCCGAGGGCCTAGGCCAGCCTCCAAGTCCTCCGAGCACCTCATCTGCATATAACTAAAAATAGGGTGCCTGATAGGGTTGATCAGTGACTTAAATGATCACTTTCTTATATAACATTTGCAGAGAGAAAGGCATTGCTTAAGTTACCATGATTAACCCTATTGGGAAGTTATGTCGGGTTTATTAGGGGTCATTAGGATGACAGATGTTCTTTAAGTGCACCTAAACCTTGTTGTAAATTGCACCAAAATGAGTTACGTTTCAGGCACATAAGTTTAATACTTATCTATCAAGCCAATGCTCCAAGTGGAATTATCCGCTCGCTGTGCCTACGTAGCTTGTCTTTTTCAGTTTTCTATCTTGGCTTCACAGGAAGGAACATGGTGTCATTTGAGTCAGGTTTTTCCAAAATGGTGCCAAAAGTAAGGAAAGTAAAGGAGTCAATTGTTGGTATGAGATTAGTGAGCGGAGTTTGTCCCCACAGCAAATGTACCATCCAGCAGGAGTCCCTATGATAAATGTGGCGGCTCCATAGACAAACTGCTCTAAGTTTGCGCCATTGACATTTTATGCTGGATTAGTGAATCTGATTAGAAAGTGAATTTTGCTGCAATATAAATAACCGGAAAACATCAGCCAGGGCTCGGAGATATTAGAGGATTCCCAAAATAGTCACCTCTGAAATATTCAAATGGAACGGAAGCCATCCGCTGTCAACATGATCTCTCAAACTTCCTACATTTCCTGTTATTCTATTTTTTTCTGCCCAATAAAGAAGAATCCTAATGAGCCAAAGTAACTGAGTATTCATTAACTGAGCCGGTGCTGCAAGAGCAGAGTTCATATGACGAGCCAGTGATTGGATGTTATAAAGTCTTCCTAAAAGAAGGCATGACACAAGACCATGCCAGTGAGACCGTCTCTGCTGTCACATAATCAGATATAAGACAACAGCCTGTGTTCACATCCGGCATTCCTGCTGAGGTTTTACGAGGAGAGTACGCATGTTTCCATGCAATATTGGTCAAGCTATGAGACGCGTTATTCCTGATATGATGAGACGTGCTGTGAGATAATAAGTGACTGCTGTGAGGTGATGATTCAGTATTATAAGGCAGCAGGATATAATCAGAGCTACGGAGTAAGAGGCGCTGTCATCTGACATGTCTGTTAGTAAATAATTGCATCCCTCATGACATAATAGGTCTTCCATGTGAGATAATCAGTCTTCTCTGAGATAATAAGTCAGCCCTGAGAGATAATAAGTCTGCCATGTGACGTAATAAGTCTGCTCTGAGAAATAATAAGTCCGCCCTGTGAGATAATAAGTCTGCCCTGTGAGATAATAAGTCTGCCCTGAAAGATAATAAGTCTGCCCTGTGAGATAATAAGTCTGCCCTATTAGATAATAAGTCCGCCCTGTGAGATAATAAGTCTGCCCTATTAGATAATAAGTCTGCCCTGTGAGATAATAAGTCTGCCCTGTGAGATAATAAGTCTGCCCTGTGAGATAATAAGTCTGCCCTGTGAGATAATAAGTCTGCCCTGTGAGATAATAAGTCTGCCCTGAGAGATAATAAGTCTGCCCTGTGAGATAATAAGTCTGCCCTGTGAGATAATAAGTCCGCCCTGTGAGATAATAAGTCTGCCCTGTGAGATAATAAGTCTGCCCTGTGAGATAATAAGTCCGCCCTGTGAGATAATAAGTCCGCCCTGTGAGATAATAAGTCTGCCCTGTGAGATAATAAGTCTGCCCTGTGAGATAATAAGTCTGCCCTGTGAGATAATAAGTCTGCCCTGTGAGATAATAAGTCTGCCCTGTGAGATAATAAGTCCGCCCTGTGAGATAATAAGTCCGCCCTGTGAGATAATAAGTCTGCCCTGTGAGATAATAAGTCTGCCCTGTGAGATAATAAGTCCGCCCTGTGAGATAATAAGTCTGCCCTGTGAGATAATAAGTCTGCCCTGTGAGATAATAAGTCTGCCCTGTGAGATAATAAGTCCGCCCTGTGAGATAATAAGTCCGCCCTGTGAGATAATAAGTCCGCCCTGTGAGATAATAAGTCCGCCCTGTGAGATAATAAGTCCGCCCTGTGAGATAATAAGTCTGCCCTGTGAGATAATAAGTCTGCCCTGTGAGATAATAAGTCTGCCCTGTGAGATAATAAGTCTGCCCTGTGAGATAATAAGTCTGCCCTGAGAGATAATAAGTCCGCCCTGTGAGATAATAAGTCTGCCCTATACAATGTCATTTCTCCTACACATTCTGCTGGACCGGTAGTATAGACGGCTCCATCCAGCTGCTCCACTTTCTCACTGCTGCAGAGACATTTCCAGTGACCTGTACGGTGGCCAGTAAAGGGAATTAAACCAGAAGACGCCTCCCAGGACTCAGGAGTCACATGACTGTCCAGAAGACAGCGGCTCCTGAATATAGTTCTGTCCTGAGATTACAGCAGAATGTAAACGGCAGGAAGCCCCCGCTCCTCCTCCGCGAGCACACGGGTCCCTCTATAATGCAATTGTTTACTCAACGTCTTTAAATAGATGCAAAGGCGTTTCTGAAACCCTCCGCAGCTTTTCCTCCCGTCGTAGTGTCAAAATATTTTCACTGTGACGTGCGTGTTGTGAGCGCCGCGCCAATGTGTTTACAGTTTAAAGGAAACGGCAAAAAACAAAGCGTGGAAGACGCAGTCACCCCGAGGATAAGGAGGAACGTTCCTGGAGAGACAGCCAAAGAGACCACCGAAGAATTTCATAGGTTTCATAACATTTCCTAGTTATATGGCTGTGGTCGCTGGGTGACAACCACTATGGCCACCATTTCTGCTCCTACAGGGGTTGTCAATTAGGCAGCAATACGATGGCAAGAGAAGTTAAATCATATTGAACAACCACAGGAAAAAAATATTATTTGCATAAAATATTCATCCCCGTAAAGTATGTTTTTCTAGAGCTGAATTTGACCGCCATTAAGAACTTGATCAGAGATCTGGGCCACTGAAGATATTCCTAGGTAGATTTGGCTTGAAGTTTTATATTGTTGCTTTTCTGGAAAAAGACAATTGCCAAATTGCAGTTTTCTTGCAAGCTGCAGCAGGTTTTTGTTGCAGTTCTCTTGCAGGCTGCAGCAGGTCTTCTTTGCAGTTTCCTTGCAGGCTGCAGCAGGTTTTCGTTGCAATTCTCTTTCAGGCTGCAGCAGGTTTTCATTGCAGCTTTTCTTGCAGGCTGCAGCAGGTCTTCTTTGCAGTTTCCTTGCAGGCTGCAGCAGGTTTTCATTGTAGTTCTCTTGCAGGCTGCAGCAGGTTTTCGTTGCAGTTCCCTTGCAGACTACATCATGTTTTCATTGCAGTTCTCTTGCAGGCTGCAGCAGGTCTTCTTTGCAGTTTCCTTGCAGACTACATCAGGTTTTCGTTGCAGTTCTCTTGCAGGCTGCAGCAGGTTTTCATTGCAGTTCCCTTGCAGACTACAGCAGGTTTTCATTGCAGTTCTCTTGCAGGCTGCAGTTGGTCTTCTTTGCAGTTTCCTTGCAGACTACATCAGGTTTTCATTGCAGTTCTCTTGCAGGCTGCAGCAGGTCTTCTTTGCAGTTTCCTTGCAGACTACATCAGGTTTTCGTTGCAGTTCTCTTGCAGGCTGCAGCAGGTTTTCATTGCAGTTCCCTTGCAGACTACAGCAGGTTTTCATTGCAGTTCTCTTGCAGGCTGCAGTTGGTCTTCTTTGCAGTTTCCTTGCAGACTACATCAGGTTTTCATTGCAGTTCTCTTGCAGGCTGCAGCAGGTCTTCTTTGCAGTTTCCTTGCAGACTGCAGAAGGTTTTCTTTGAAGTTCTCTTGCAGACAAAACCATGTATTTCTATGTAGTTCTCTTGCAGACGAATGCAGGTTTTTGTTGCAGTTCTGCCAGCACAGTGAGCCCTAAGTGGAACCCAGCTCTCTTTCCCTGCCTATATGCAGCTGCAACCCCTAGGTGGTTAGTCCTCAACTGGTCGATGTTCCCTACTCTGCTAGGTGAAGAATCAACATGCTGTGTCACAGTCGCAGCATGTCGCGAGTCCCAGTACGACTATCATTATAAAAAATGTCACAACTTTTCTGCAATAAGAAGTCGCCTGAGGCCGCTTTCAGACGAGCGAGTTGCACACTCCGGTCTTGCAGCGTGAGTATGAGACAGCTCCAGTCCTGACCTCCCAGCACTGCCGGGGTCGCATAGCATTATATTGATTTATGATGCTATGTAACCCTTAGAGTTCTGGAATGTACTGGATAATACTGACAGCATTAAACCATCTTCTCGGCATAGTGGCGCCGCTTCTTTATGGTGAGGATGGTGTGTTTTTGGCACTGTGTAGGGTTTGGGTTAGGCAGATGTAGATAGATTGGTTAGGTGATAAATGCTAGCTTGGTGGTTGTCTGTCTTGTCCCTCGTCCCCCTCTCTCAGCTGCAGGACGGTGGAGGAGTTTGAATGGAGCAGGGATGGAGCATACACCCTGCCACTCTATCCAAAGTATACAGCCAAAATCCTCTGGTGATCGTGGGGGTCCTAGTCCGTGGACCTCTCCCCTAATGTGGCATTTATCATCTATATCAGTGATCTCTAACCTGTGGCTTTCCAGGTGTTATATAACTACAACTCCCATCATGGCTTGATAGCTGCAGTGTGGGAGCTGAAGTTTTGCAACACCTGGAGAGCCCCCGATTGGGGAACATTTTTCTATACAATGGAGAGGTGACGTGCTTCAGGCCAGCGGTTCTGTCCCAGTAACAGGGGCGAATACTTCTGCATTCAGGAATTTGGAAATTAATCATTCTACTAATTTATTCTGCAGATGAAGCCTAATTAAATCCACAGTGAATCCGCGTGGTAACAAATAAAATGTCTGAAAGCCCGAGAGCGGGGGTGAATACTTTTTATAGGCGTATTGCATTAAAAAATGATACTATCAAGATAAACTACGGACTCTTGAAAGACGCAGGATAAAGCCTTCTGCTCATTAAGCACCCGCAGCCAATAATCCCGTCAGATTGAGACAATTTATGGCACATAAATGATGGAATCTTTCCGGAGGGCCTCGTAAAATTTTTTATGGTGCAATACATGAATAAAACAGCAGCGCACGGAACGCTTGTATCCTGAGGGGCAATTCTGTCATCTGGCAGTTTACTGATTGCTGCATTTAAGAATATCCGACGGTCCAAAAAGGTTCAGTGAAATTCAAGAAGGGCAGCTGGCAGCTCATGGGCAAGCCCCGTCCAGGCAGCACCCAATGAACATGTTACAATGTATCATCCATGCGATATTCTGTGGAAAACAGGACGCCAACCAAAAATGGAAAAATTTACCAAAATTTTCAAAATCATCAGAATCCAGTGTAATGTTTATATAGAAATAAATCTTTTATTTAACTATTAATATTATTATTATTATTATTATTATTATTATTATTAGCCACATTTTTTCCCTTTTTTATTTTGTTTTTGTTACTTTTTATTTAAACCCTCTCTGGCAGGAACCTCTCTCCACTAATCTGTTATAAAAAGCTAAGCCCCGCCTCTATAGCTAAGCCCCACCCATCCATCAGTATCGAGCCAATTGGAAAGAATTATTGTCTGTTTTATCGGCTTGATTTCTCGGCAGAAAGTCGGGCAGAACAGCCAAACCTGTATTCTTTTTTCAAAGTTTTTTTCTATTTTCCTTTTTTATCGAGGTTAAGGTTTAGGGTCCATTTAAAAGGAACCACAATAAATTCTGATTCGAATGCCTGCAGGATGCCCCTTAAAAAAAAATAAAAAAAAATAAATGCAATTGCAGCCACTAAATATTTCCCTTAGGCCTCTTTCACACGGGCGTCATGTTTTTGGCCCGGATAAGATGTGGGTGCGTTGCAGAAAAATGTGCGATTTTTCCACGCAAGTGCAAAACATTGTAATGCGTTTTGCACGCACGTGAGAAAAATCGGCATGTTTGGTACCCAGACCCGAACCCGGACTTCTTCACAGAAGTTCAGGTTTGGGTTAGGTGTTGTGTAGATTTTATTATTTTCCCTTATAACTTGGTAAGTACAATAGGGCTGGAGGGGTTAAAAAAAAAATAATAATTTAACTCACTTTAATCCACTTGATCGCGCAGCCCGGGTTCTCTTCTGTCTTCCTCTTTGAGGAATAGGACCTTTGATGACGTCACTGCGCTCATCACATGGTCCATCACATGATCCATCACAATGGTGATGGATCATGTGACGGACCATGTGATGACCACAGTGACGTCACCACAGGTCCTTTTCCTGTGCACAGCAAAGATGAAGACAGAAGATTAAGGTGAGTTAAATTGTCATTATTTTTTTAACCCCTCCAGCGCTATTGTACTATGCATTCTGTATTAAGAATGCTATTATTTTCCCTTATACCATGTTCCATGTCCCCATCCCGATCGTCTCCTAGCAACCGTGCGTGAAAATCGCACCGCATCCGCACTTGCTTGTGATTTTCACGCAGCCCCATTCACTTCTATGGGGCCTGCGTTGCGTGGAAAACGCACAAAGAGGAGCATGCTGCGATTTTCACACTCATGTGCACAGCCCCATAGAAATGAATGGGTCCGGATTCAGTGCGGGTGCAATGCGTTCACCTCACGCATCGCACCCGCGTGGAAATCTCGCCCGTTTGAAAGGGGCCTTAGGCTTCCTACACAATTTTTTGAGTGCACCAAGGGGGAGATGTACTAAGACATTACAAACGCCAGTCTTAGTATTGGCGCAGAATGCGTCAAGATTACATAGGCCTATTAATAAATACGGTGCAGTCCATGCACCTCTTTCGAATCTACACCATCTATGAGCCAGCGCAGATTTGCAGTTTCTGGCATAAATGTTAGTAAATCCGGTGAGATCCCTTCCAATAAGCCCCCCAATTTTAAAAAGTGGCAAGAGAAGCAAATAATGGTGTCAATGTGGCGTGTGCCATAAATTGCGACTTTGTTACTCCATAAGAGCGTCAAGACAAAAACACAGAAATGAAGTGGCAATTCTGGAGGAGCTGCTCAGCCCCTGACACTGTGGCGTGTCTATTTATTGGGGGAGCAGCCCCACCGCATGTGGACCGCAATAATCGACTAACCCCAGCAAAATATGCATACAATGGAGGATGTCGACGCGGTCCACATGCACCACAAGAAGCAAACTACACAGAATGTAGCAAATAAACATATGAAACACAGAGAGGAAATGCACCAAACAGAAATGCTACTGACTATACTGGGAAGTCATACATGCAGGTATTAAAAGCTGAGACTTTCGCCAATATGTTCCAGTCAGGAAGATATCGGAGCCCATCAATGCACCACGTCACGGTCACTCAGCATGGCAAAGGGTCCTAGCCGCTACTCTAACTATGGTGTGAACATGGTCTGGGGGTGATATAATTTCTGTGTTTTTGTCTTGTTAGATTTGAGTGTGTTTGGACACTCTGTTGCACCTGGTAACTTCCATCACATGGTCTGGCATAGGTGTGGCTCACGGCCTGGCCTCATTCACATTGTACTACCACAGTATTCATGCTGGGCCTTTGTGTGGAGGCTTGGCTGTGTGCTGAATTATATCACCCCCAGACCATGTTCACACCATAGTTAGAGTAGCGGCTAGGACCCTTTGCCATGCTGAGTGACCGTGACGTGGTGCATTGATGGGCTCCGATATCTTCCTGACTGGAACATATTGGCGAAAGTCTCAGCTTTTAATACCTGCATGTATGACTTCCCAGTATAGTCAGTAGCATTTCTGTTTGGTGCATTTCCTCTCTGTGTTTCATATCCATAAGAGCGTCATAAGCACTATGATAAATGTCTTGTTTTATATTTTATTTACATTTAGTGTTTTCAGGTGGTTTTAAACTCCCATAGAGATTCCTATAGGACAAATGCCAGAAAAAACACCTAGAGAATGCAAAACCACTAAACACACAAAAACTGCAAAAAAACTCAGCGAAAAATGTCACCCAGCAGCAGGATTTTCCTGCACACTGCCAATGAGCTGAATGTGGGATCAACAAAATACCGTAAGTGTCTGCCGTGTGTTGGGAGGGCACCACAGGCACTGTTTATTGGGGCGTGGTATGGCGCTCCGCTCCCTCGGCACTGGTTATCATGATTGCTGTATTCTGTAGGCACTGTACAAGTTACAGGTGCAGCCAGCCAGTCGCAGGGGCAACACGTGAGGTGCACGGTGGACCGATGAGGGGCCAAATGATATAAAACACAGTTCATCAGTTTACTCACGGTTAGCAGAAAGCCTCCCTGGGCCGGCAGCACAGTGTTGACAGCACGAAATCCTCCGGGGCACGCTCTGTGGTAGGGAAGCATCAGCCAAGATGGTGGTTGAGGTGCCCTTGATGTTAGGGGTGCTTAGGGTGCTTGTTGCGGCTGAGTCCCTTGATGGTTTTTGTCGTGACGCCAGTACCGTTAATGGTGGTACAACCATAGGTAGTAATAATGAGGTAGACAGTGGTAAGATGCAACTCACAACTTTCACTTTGGATGTGTCTTGGTTGCAGCAGTACAATTATGCCGTCTCTAGATGGTAACAGAGTTAATTCTGCAAATCCACTGTTTTAGGCTTTTCAGGTTTCTTGTTTTTTTGGAGCAGTGGGTTTCTTCTATGTCAGTGGAACTTCTGGTGAGGAGGCCGGAGGCTATGGTATCCTTCACCCAAAATATCCCAAAGGTCCTTTATGCCTGGGTTACGGCTTTTATCCTTTGGATGAATTTAGATCTGTCCTTCTCTCTTGTCCCTTTCTGGACTAAGACTTCTTTTTAGAGCTGAAGTGCTGGATCTGCACCTATACACTCTCTGATCTTCACACTGACCTGTGGTCTCACTCTATTCAACTCTCATCTGCCTCATCTGATCTGATCTCCACCCACTAACTAGGCCTGACCTGAATATATATAGGACCTGAACTTTATCCCCATCTAGTGGCGGGATGTATAAATTACACCTAATAGGCCTGTTAACAGGGATTTTGCAGATACATAAATGCAAAGTTCTACATGACAACCTAGTGTTCTTAATAATATAAAAAAAATGCTTTTAAGCAGTGCCCACACACACGTAGTGGGACGCTGCATACCCACCTAGTAAAATATAAGTCGACCTCGACACATTCTTGACTCAATGTTGTATCGTCCTGAAAGATATAAAAAAGGAGAAGCATGCATGCATAGGGAAATAATGCCATAACTCACATTCTTGTACTTCTTGTACCTATGAATAAAACGGGTTAGGCAAGTATATCTCAGGCAACAACGAAATGCATCAAATGGGGTAACACATTTTTCTCTGGATGCTGCTGTTATACCGGCAACCAAAATAGTCCATAAAGATGAGGAAAACACAAATAAATATCTCAGAAGGCTCACAGAGTTCCCTGGGCACAATAAATATCAAAATGGAATAGCACGGAGGCTCAGGTATGTGAAAGTCTATCTCCGGGTGCGGACTTGAATGTTGCAAAACAGGCAATTAGTCCCTTAAAAAGTCCTTTAAGGCAAATATAACACGACAACAGAATATTTGTCCTTTTGCTGAGTCAGTAGCACTCCAAACAAATTAAGGGTGTCCTCGATGTTGGACTGGCAGAGCTGGAAGTTGTCTTCCCGGCTGCTGGAGCAGGAAATCTCCATAACGGACTGGTGGTTGTCCTCTGGCACTCCTTTCAGATCTCTGAAGTGGCTGTGATTCTTCTGACCTTGTTTCCGGGGAACTTGGGGTTTCCTGAGTTGTAAAAACTTCAGTTTCTGGTTGAAGTGTTGGGGTATTAGTTTTAGCAGGCACTAGAATGCTGAGCCATGGGGTTAAGAACCATTGCAAAGGATCAGAAGCTAGCAATGTTTTTCCTAAGGACTGTATTGTTCCCTCTGGCTCAGTTGGTTTTTACAGTTCTGGCTCAATGGGTTGAATTTCCTCTGGAACAGCTTCTTCCTGAGAAGTTTCTACTGAGGCGTCCTCTTTAAGGCACAATTTTAGACGATTTCTGTGTACTACATGGGATTTATCCTCTTGGGTAATCTCATATGTGTCAGTTTCTGGATTTAAAATAGCAGAAATGGTATAAAGTTCTCTCTCCCATTTGCTATCAAGTTTGCTGGTTCTATTGTTATTTTTTAACCAGACACGATCCCCAATTTTGAGAGGTTCTACCTTGGCAGATTGGTTGTAGTCCTTCTGTTGTTTTTCTTGGGCATGTCCCATGCGTTGTTGAACAATTTCTTGCGCGTTAATCAAACGCCTTTGGTGTTCAGTCACCCAATCAGTCTTTGGTAGGGGGTTGATTGCATCAGGCACTTGTACGCCCAAAGTGTGGTCAGCAGGTAAGGTACCTTGTCGGCCAAACTTAAGGTATTAGGGTGTATACCCAGTAGAACAATGGATAGTGTTGTTGTAGGTATACATCAGTTGAGGCAATAAAGTAGGCCAATCATTTCTTGTAGCAGGTGGGACTGCTCTTAACATTTCAATAAGAGTTTGGTTCATCTTCTCACAAAGTCCATTCCCTTGGGGATGATATGCTGTGGTCCCGATTTTCTGACAATTGTGAAAAGCACATAGTTCCTTGAAGAGTTGTGATTCGAAGGCAGATCCTTGATCTGTGAGGATTCTCTCTGGACATCCATATGGCAACAGGAAATGTTTCCAGAAAGCATCTGCAGTTGTTCTTGCGGTCAAGTCTTTTACAGGCACAGCTACAACAAACTTTGTGTAGTGGTCAATGATGGTCATAGCATAAGTAAAACCTGAGCTACTTGGTTCCAATTTCATATGGTCGATTGCGACTATTTCTAATGGTGTTTTGCTCACTATGGAATGTAAGGGAGATCTTTAGTCATGCTTCTCACCTTTTCCAACAGCGCAGGTGGAACATTCTCGAAACCATTTCTCAATATCTCCTCCCATTCCGATCCAATAAAATCTTCTACGGATGGTGGCTTCTGTTTTCTGCACGCCAAAGTGTCCTGATTGGTCATGGTACATTTCTAAAATGATCCTTGCATCACGGCGTGGTATTAGGATTTGGTATAGACGATCCCATGTAACTGGGTCAAGAGTTCTTCTTAGTAGTAGGCCTTTTTGTAGAAAGAGGTGTTTTCTATGCCTCCATAATTTGGACAACTCTAAGTCTGCATTCTTTCTGCGAATTCTTTCTGGGGTTCTTCCACTGGTGAAGAAATCTTGTAATTCTCCTAACACTCTGCTTTCATTCTGTAATTTGATCCATCTTTCGTTGTCTACATGAGATTTTGGATCCACTTGCAGTTGAGAATTGAAAACCTTTTTCCCTCTTACAGAGATGAGGTCTTGATGGCAAAGTTGTTATAGAAGGACGGCATTTCCACTTCTTCTCAAATGTTTTCTTGTGAAGTCGGGTCTTCTTTGGTTGGCAGACGGGATAATGTATCCGCATTTTCGTTTTCTTTTCCTGTTCTGTACTTTACAGTAAAGTTATTGTTAGCAAGGCGTGAGGCCCATCTTTGCTCCAACGCTCCTAACTTGGCAGTGTTAAGATGTGCTAGTGGATTGTTATCAGTGAAGGCCACAAAGGGTGTTGCAGCAAGATAGTCTTTAAATTTTTCTGTGACAGCCCACACGAGTGCGAGGAATTCCAACTTAAAGGAACTGTAGTTTTGGTCGTTCTTTTCACTAACTCTAAGAGATCTACTAGCGTAGGAAATGACTCTTTCTTTACCTTCTTGTACTTGTGACAAAACAGCTCCCAGGCCTTTCTTACTTGCATCTGTGTAAAGATGAAATGGCTGTTGATAATCCGGGTAACGCAAGATTGGTGGTTCGGTTAATTTCTTCTTCAGGAGCTGGAAGGCAATCTCTCTTTCAGTGTTCCATTCCACTGGTATGGGAGTTTTCTGGTATCTTTTAGGATGCCCTCTCAAAAGTTCCAATATTGGCTCTGCAATTTGGGCAAAATGAGGAATGAAACGTCTGTAATATCCTGCGAAACTGAGGAAACTTCTTACCTCCTTCACCGTAGTGGGAGTAGGCCAATTACGGACTGCGGCTATCTTCTCTGGATCTGGTTTAACACCTTCAGAGCTGACGATATGCCCTAAGTATCTAACTTTAAGTCCATGCTTAATAAGAACTTGGAAAACTTCGGCCAGATGTTTCAAATGGTCTTCATAAGACTTGGAATAGATGATGACATCATCTAAGTATAGCAGGACGGTTTAAAAAAATATGTGGCCCAGACAACGTTCCATGAGTCTCTGAAAAGTCCCAGGCGCATTGCAAAGTCCAAAGGGCATGCAGTTGAACTCAAATAGGCCCATAGGGGTGGTGAATGCAGTCTTTTCACGATCTTCTGGTGCCATTGGTACTTGCCAGTATCCACTGGTTAAATCAAGAGTAGAGAAGTAGGCTGAAGATCCTAAAGCTGTCAAGGATTCCTCTATGCGCGGTAAAGGATAAGCATCTTTGTGTTCAATTTGGTTGATTTTTCTGTAGTCTACACAGAATCTGATGTTGCCGTCTTTTTTCCGGACTAGGACTAATGGTGCAGCCCATGGGCTATTGCTGTCTTTGAGTCTTTCATCTCTTGAATCATTTGCTTGACGGATTGATACATAGTAGGTGGTATAGGCCGATACCTTTCTTTGATCGGTGGGTGTGAACCTGTAGGAATGGAGTGTTTTATGATGTCCACTTCTCCATAGTCTGTAGAATGTTTACTGAAGGCACGGTGATGTTCTTTCACGACTTGCAATACTCGTTCTATTTGGTGTTCTGGTGTGGAAGCAGTGGCGTAGGGATCGCCATAGCAACCATAGCAGTGGCTATGGGGCCCTACGCCACTGGGGGCCCGTCCGGACCGCATTCTGTTTTTTTTATTTTTATTTATTAACACACTACACACAGGCAGCCAGGCAGTGGCGTAACTACCGGGGAAGCAGGGGAAGCAGCTGCTTCGGGGCGCAGCGTGTGTGACAGTTTATTTTCAAGTTAGTTAAATATCTTACTGTCTCCTAAAGTCTCCTGATGTGTCTGGGATTCAAACCCACAACCTCCAATGTCTGAGTGTATCAGAGGCAAAGCATTTACCCTCACAGCCATAAAGGCTGCATTACAACTGATTGAAAAAATATGAGACTTCTACTGTTATAGCTGGCTAAGTGTACATCTATACACATGACAGCTGCCCCAACACACCCAGCACTGCTAAATCTCTATATGACAGCTGTCCCAGCACACTCAGCTCTGCTATATCTCTATATATGAGCAGCTGTCATGTGTATAGATGTACACTTAGCCAGCTATAACTGTAGAAGTCTCATATTTTTTCAGTTGGCAGCAAGGCATCTCTTATGGTCGTGTGGTTAGGTGCTTTGCCTCTGATACAGAAGGTCGTGGGTTCGAATCCCAGCAGAAACTTTTCTGAAATGAAAGCACTGACTCCATATATGGACATACAGGGCGGGACACAGGAAGAGGCTGCATCGCATCGCTGACATGGAGGTAAGTAGAAGTGTTTATTTTTTTTTTTTAATACCCGACTGTTACTGCCATGGGGGGAGTGGGGGGGCACTTGATACTGGCACATGGGGGAGGGGGGTTGGCACCTGATACTGGCACCTGGGGGGGGTTTGCACCTAATACTGGCACATGGGGGGGAGAGGCACCTGATACTGGCACATGGGGGGGGGTTGGCACCTGATACTGGCACCTGGGGGGGGAGGGTAGGGGTTGGCACCTGATACTGGCACATGGGGGGGAGAGAGGCACCTGATACTGGTACATGGGGGGGAGAGAGGCACTTGATACTGGCACTTTTTTGTGGGGGGGGGAGATGGCACTATGATACTGGGACATGGGGGGAGGAGAAAGGCACTTAATACTGACACCTGGGGGGGTTGGCACCTGATACTGGCACATGGGGGAGGGAGAGGCACCTGATACTGGCACCTGGGGGGAGGGGGGTTGGCACCTGATACTGGCACCTGGGGGGGAGAGAGGCACCTGATACTGGCACATGGGGGGAGGGGTTGGCACCTGATACTGGCACAAGGGGGGGGAGGGAGAGAGGCACTTGATACTGGCACTTTTTTTGTGGGGGGGGAGATGGCACTATGATACTGGGACATGGGGGGAGGAGAGAGGCACTTGATACTGGCATGTGTGGGGGTTGGCACTTGATACTGGCACATGGGTGGGTTTGGCACTATGATACTGGCACATGGGGGGGAGAGAGGCACTTGATACTGGCACTTTTTTGGTGGGGGGAGATGGCACTATGATACTGGGACATGGGGGGGGGGGAGGGGTTGGCACCTGATAGTGGCACCTGGGGGGGGAGGGTAGGGGTTGGCACCTGATACTGGCACATGGGGGGGAGGCACCTGATACTGGTACATGGGGGGGAGAGAGGCACTTGATACTGGCACTTTTTTGTGGGGGGGAGGAGAGAGGCACTTGATACTGACACCTGGGGGGGGGGGGGGCTGGCACCTGATACTGGCACATGGGGGGGGAGAGGCACCTGATACTGGCACCTGGGGGGGAGGGGGGTTGGCACCTGATACTGGCACCTGGGGGGGAGAGAGGCACCTGATACTGGCACATGGGGGGAGGGGTTGGCACCTGATACTGGCACAAGGGGGGGAAAGGAGAGAGGCACTTGATACTGGCACTTTTTTTGTGGGGGGGGGAGATGGCACTATGATACTGGGACATGGGGGAGGAGAGAGGCACTTGATACTGGCACATGGGTGGGTTTGGCACTATGATACTGGCACATGGGGGGGAGAGAGGCACTTGATACTGGCACTTTTTTTGGGGGGGGGAGATGGCACTATGATACTGGGACATGGGGGGGAAGAGAGAGGCACTTGATACTGGCATATAGGGGGTTTGGCACTATGATACTGGCACATGGGGGGTGGGAAGGAGAGAGGCACTTGATACTAGCACATTGGGGGGAGATGGCACTATGATACTGGGACATGTGGGGGGAGGAGAGAGGCACTTGATACTGGCACATGATAGGGGGGCATCTATGGGGACACTTACTGGCACATTATTGGGGGGCATTATGGGGACACTAGGCCGGCAGGCCGGACACTGAGGGGCATCTACTGGGGCACTATATATGGGGCATTTTATACTGGTACATTATGGGGGGCACTAGCAGGAAGGGGGGAGAGGAGCACTATGGGGGAATTTACTGGGGGCACTATATAGGGGTATTTTATACTGGGACATTATGGGGGCACTATGGGGACATTAACTCAAGTGGGGGCATTACAAGGGGGTATTTTTGCACTGTCACATTATAAGGAGAATTATTACTACTGGGGGGGCATTATAGTGGGCTTTATTACTCCCCCATGGTATGACCCCCTAGTAGCAGTACCAGCCTCTCCCTGCTCTGCTATCCCTCTGCCCCTTCTCCAAATCCTTATTATGAAATCTTTATCATTAGGATAAAGCACAACATCAGCTCCGCCGAGCCCCCGGCCAAAGTGTGGAAGTGGCGTCCGAGATCCCCAAGGGCCAAGCCAAGTAACTGTAAGTTTTCATGTGAAATATGTTTATGTTATACACATATAGCATCCACTGTGCCACACAATATACAGTATACCTCTACACTGTGCCACACAATATACAGTATACCTCTACACTGTGCCACACAATATACAGTATACCTCTACACTCTGCCACATAATATACAGTATACCACTACACTGTGCCCCACAATAGACAGTATACCTCTACACTGTGCCACACAATATACAGTATACCTCTACACTGTGCCACACAATATACAGTATTCCTCTACACTGTGCCACACAATATACAGTATACCTCTACACTGTGCCACACAATATACAGTATATCTCTACACTGTGCCACACAATATACAGTATACCTCTACACTGTGCCACACAATATACAGTATACCGCTACACTGTGCCCCACAATATACAGTATACCTCTACACTGTGCCGCACAATATACAGTATACCTCTACACTGTGCCACACAATATACAGTATACCTCTACACTGTGCCACACAATATACAGTATACCTCTACACTGTGCCACACAATCTACAGTATACCTCTACACTATGCCACACAATATACAGTATACCTATACACTGTGCCCCACAATGTACAGTATACCGCTACACTGTGCCCCACAATATACAGTATACCTCTACACTGTGCCGCACAATATACAGTATACCTCTACACTGTGCCGCACAATATACAGTATACCTCTACACTGTGCCACACAATATACAGTATACCTCTACACTGTGCCACACAATATACAGTATACCTCTACACTGTGCCACACAATCTACAGTATACCTCTACACTGTGCCCCACAATATACAGTATACCTCTACACTCTGCCACACAATATACAGTATACCTCTACACTGTGCCACACAATATACAGTATACCTCTACACTGTGCCACACAATATACAGTATACCTCTACACTGTGCCACACAATATACAGTATACCGCTACACTGTGCCCCACAATATACAGTATACCTCTACACTGTGCCACACAATATACAGTATACCGCTACACTGTGCCAAAGGAGTGGGGTTTACACAGGAGGAGGGAGGTGCGAAGCGCGCTGGCGGTGCCCTTACAAATATTGGCTGTGGGGCCCAGTCACTTCTAGTTACGCCCCTGCGTGGAAGCATCTCCCACATTAAGTTCTTTCCACCACGGGGTGTTTAAGTTTTGGCCCTGTGGGTGTTGTTTCTGTAGAGCATGCACGACATATTACTATAGACTGAGCTTTATGTCAGTATTAGTACCCTATATACTGTATGCACTTGTAGTCTACTTGGGATCAATGTGATCCAGCACATTATGAATTAATATAGGTTATGAATTAGAGATTTTATATGAATTATTGTGTCTATCACTGTGTCTATGAATTGTTATGGACTTTTTTTATTGGGTTTTTTATGTGTTTTTTTTTTTTTTTTTATCTTTTATTGTAATATCTATTTAACTTTGATCATGTGATATACCACCATATTAACATTGTATTGTAATCATGTGAATTGGCGGTATTATTTAACCTTGTGTATTAATTGCTGGATGTTTCGCTTCGTTAAGCATAGTGTATATAGAGGAATGGTGCTGGTACACCCTAATATGTAAATATCAGCACCCATGAATATGGGATCATCGTAACCCTAATGTGGATGACTTTTATATATAGGGATCCCGTATTTCCCCCAAATTGTACTAGCCACCCCTGAGATGTAATCACATCCCCTTTTTAATAGGATCCATCTGCTGGTGTTTGCGGGTCACTTGCGTTCCACTGGGTCGCGGTTCTACGCATGCGCTGCACGGCGCCATCTCAGCGTGCTCCGTGACGTCAATATGCGCCGTGCATTGGCGGGGACGCGCTGAGAGATGGCTCCGTGGATCATGGTGCTTCCGCGCCCTCTGTGTTGGACCACAGGTGTTCGCAACCCAGGTAAACCCTCCCATGTCATAGACTAGGCTGTGGATATATTGTACTAAGCCTGCCAGTTACATGTGGTCTATGACCGTTTAGGACGTTGCTGTGTATTGCACGGACATCCAGGGATATTCCATTGTGTATCGCGTTACTTAGTCTCCTAATGGGGTGGTATTTATCATCAGTGATACAGATTTGGGTGCCCGTGAGTCACAGTATCTGACCTGATACCCACCAAGTGCTGAACTTCCTTGTGGAGATACATAAGAGCTCAGCTGTGTATATTTTGCCCTTCGCTTCTCTGTATACTGTTTTCCATCTTGCCCTTTTTTTCTACATATTTTAATATACAATAAATTGATGTTATTTTGGATATATGATCTCCACTTGCTTTTTTGCTATGATATTGGATGTTTTTCCAGGTGGAATGTTGTGCTGTCAAGTATAGACAGAGAGGTTTTGTAGGTTTACATGTCCTATCATTGCCTGCAAATCATGTTCCGTGGCTCCATTCAAGTCAATGGATCCGCGAAAAAAAAGAAACACATACGGAATGTACTCCGTATGTGTTCCATATCCGTTCCGTTTTTGCGGAACCATCTATTGAAAATTTTATGCCGAGACCAATTTTTTCTATGTAATTACTGTATATGCTATACGGAAAAACGGAACAGAAAAACGGAATGGAACCGGAAACACTACTGAAACAAAAAAAGCGGCCCGCAAAACACTGAAAAAGCCATACGGTCATGTGAACAAGCCCTAACACTGAGCAATTTAGCGCAGGTTGCGCTACAAACATATATTGCTGCTGTCACACATAATAGTCCTTACAAGGACTTTTTGGTCTCTGAAGAGTTTTTCTAACAAAAGTATTCCTATTTCACTCTCTACACTATCTCTCCCTTCTGCTCTCCAGCTCTCCCTGACTAAGACTGAGCCGAACACGTGTCATCGGGAGCTTATAGCACCTGATGAGGCGTTCCGGCCGGCCAATCACTGTAACGACAGTAGCCAACATGGCTACGGCATTACAGTGCGTGCCAGTACCTTCCTGCACATTTATTGGCTGCTTAGCAGTCGCGAAACGTGCGGGAAGGAGACTCGAGCATTGTGATCGAGCACATGCGGTATTCGGCCGAGTACCGCCATGTGCCGAGCATAGTGACGCTTGAGCCGAACTGGTATTCAGCCGAACATGCTCGCTCATCACTAGTAATAAGTTCTTATCACTATATTGATCTATAGACCTGGATTACTTATCATTGTTATCATTTATTATGATTTTCCAATTTGTCCATATATAATGTTGGATGTCTATGATTTTGGGATAGGTTGTCAAGAAAAAAGAAAAATTCTGGTTGCGAATCCTAGTGGGAGGATGAAGGACAGGTAGGAAAATTCTGCAGAGACAAGAGATGGATGAAAGAAGTCATCATGGTGGTCTGGTTTGTATGGAGAAGATAAAGAAAATGTCTAATGACATCACAGGATATAAGAGACATGTGGCGCTGTATGTAATGTTTTCTAAGTATGCCTTTAACAGCAGGGCTGGAGGGAAGAAGGGGTTAGGTAGTACATTTGGCATGGGAGTGGGGAGAGGCACATTGTTTTAATTTTCACCTTAGGCAGCAGAAAGGCTAGGTGCACCCCTGACGCCGTCATGGAGAAGCAATCAAAATGATGGCCAATGATAAATGTGGTATCACTGTAATCGTACTGACCCCGAGAATGAAGGGAACAGGTCAGTTTTATCTCATGAGGAATCTGTAAAAACAAAATGCATAAAATGTATCAAGGCTATGTGAAAATAAAAATAAAAAAAGTTATGGCTCCGGGAAGGCAGGGAGTAAAAAAAAGGGACAACAAAATGAAAAACCACAAGATCTTGTATTAGGTCAGGAGTGGATGTTGGCCTCTGGATTTAAAGGGAACTTGTCATCAACTTTATGATGCCCATACTAACGGCTGAATAAAGTAGAGACAGGTGAGTTGATTTCAGCGGTCTGTCATTTATAAGTTAAAAGTAAGTGGTTGCCGAGGACCAACATCACAATCATTGCTGACTGGGCCTGGAGAAGAGTCCTGGCCTCCTGAGAAGAGTCCTGGTTATTCATGATCTCCTGCTCTCCCTGTCCCACCTGCTGATGACTGACCGGCTTCTACCTAGTTGTCTCCCTTTCTCTCTCTAGGAGAGAACTGCCAATCATCAGCAGATGGACGGGGAGAGCAGGAGATTATAATAACCAGGACTCTTCTCAGGTAGATGTGACTCTTCTTAAGGCCTGGGCTGCAATGATTATGATCCTGGTTCTCGGCAAACACTTACTTTTAGCTCATGAGGGACACACCGCTGACATCGGCATTTCTGTCACTATTTTATGCTGCCCTCAGTGTGGTCAGCATAAAGTTGATGACAGGTTCCCTTTAAGAATGTGTCAAGTCACTGATAGCAAACAGAGATCTTAAGAAATCTAAGGAATTGGAATAGAAATTATTTTAGAAAATTAGAGAATTTCAAGTATCTGATTCTTAAACTATGTAAAGGAGAGTTAGGCCTTTATTAGACTGGCTGATTGTCGGCCAGTTCATCAGTGGCAATCGTTTGTATGAACGCTCGTTACGACTAGTCTTACAATGTCAGGGCTCATGCACACGACCGTATGTATTTTGTGGTCCGCAAAAAACACAGATCTGCAAAAAAACAAACAAAAAAAAAACTGATGAGATCTGCGTGTGACATCCGGGTTACATCCGTTTTTTTTGCAGATCCATTGTAACAATACCTGTCCTTGTCAGCAAAACAAAAAAGAATAGGACATGTTCCATTTTTTTTGCGGAACGGCCATGCGGACATACAGATACAGAATGCACACAGAGTAGGGTTGAGCGATATACCGGTATCCATGATATACCGCAATATTAAAACACGGCGATATGGGGATATCGCAGTTTCCGAATAACCACGGTATTTAATGACGTCATAGGAGTTGTCGCATATGTGCTGACCACTTCTAAAATGTCCGATTCCTGCCACCTGCTTACGTTCCCCGGTCACTGGCCTCTGCCTCCTGCATTACTACTAGCACGCGGAGGGCTGAACCTGGCTGCAGGGACGAGCAGGCTTTTTTTTTTCACTTTATATAAACCTGTCATAAACTGCCGCACAAGTCTGGTGCTTCGCAGCCGCCGCCTTTCACCTTGCTCTGCTCCTCCTCCACCTTTCACCTTGCTCTGCTCCTCCTCCACCTCTCGTCTTGCTCTGCTCCTCCTCCGCCTTTCACCTTGCTCTGCTCCTCCTCCGCCTTTCACCTTGCTCTGCTCCTCCTCCACCTCTCGTCTTGCTCTGCTCCTCCTTCGCCTCCCGTCTTGCTCTGCTCCTCCTCCGCCTTTCACCTTGCTATGCTCCTCCTCCACCTCTCGTCTTGCTCTGCTCCTCCTCCACCTCTCGTCTTGCTCTGCTCCTCCTCCGCCTTTCACCTTGCTCTGCTCCTCCTCCACCTCTCATCTTGCTCTGCTCCTCCTCCGCCTTTCACCTTGCTATGCTCCTCCTCCACCTCTTGTCTTGCTCTGCTCCTCCTCCACCTCTCGTCTTGCTCTGCTCCTCCTCCGCCTTTCACCTTGCTATGCTCCTCCTCCACCTCTCGTCTTGCTCTGCTCCTCCTCCGCCTTTCACCTTGCTCTGCTCCTCCTTCACCTCTCGTCTTGCTCGGCTCACCCTCCGCCTTTCACCTTGCTCTGCTCCTCCTCCACCTCTCGTCTTGCCGTCATCTGCTGCAACATTACCAAGACTTTGTACAAACATTAATATATGTCACCAATACGTGTCTTCACTCCAGTGTTACAGGTTGTCCACCTGTGATGTAATACGCATATAAATAGAGAGGTCACTGTGTACATACATGACGTGTATATCTGTATATATCGTGTGTACTGGGCTCCGGTAGACTAAAGAGTGACAGCAAAGTCTCCTTGTGGCTTCCCCCATACAGTATAATGTCTCTTTGTGTCCCCCATACAGTATAATGTCTCCTTGTGGCTGCCCCCATACAGTATAACGTCTCCTTGTGGCTGCCCCATACAGTATAATGTCTCCTTGTGGCCGCCCCCATACAGTATAACGTCTCCTTGTGGCTGCCCCATACAGTGTAACGTCTCCTTGTGGCTGCCCCATACAGTATAACGTCTCCTTGTGGCTGCCCCATACAGTATAACGTCTCCTTGTGGCTGCCCCCCATACAGTATAATGTCTCCTTGTGGCTGCCCCCATACAGTGTAACGTCTCCTTGTGGCTGCCCCATACAGTGTAACGTCTCCTTGTGGCTGCCCCATACAGTGTAACGTCTCCTTGTGGCTGCCCCATACAGTATAATGTCTCCTTGTGGCTGCCCCCATACAGTATAACGTCTCCTTGTGGCTGCCCCCATACAGTGTAACGTCTCCTTGTGGCTGCCCCATACAGTATAATGTCTCCTTGTGGCTGCCCCCATACAGTGTAACGTCTCCTTGTGGCTGCCCCATACAGTGTAACGTCTCCTTGTGGCTGCCCCATACAGTATAATGTCTCCTTGTGGCTTCCCCCATACAGTATAACGTCTCCTTGTGGCTGCCTCCATACAGTGTAACGTCTCCTTGTGGCTGCCCCATACAGTATAATGTCTCCTTGTGGCTGCCCCCATACTGTATAACGGCTCCTTGTGGCTGCCCCCATACAGTGTAACGTTTCCTTGTGGCTGCCCCCATACAGTGTAATGTCTCCTTGTGGCTGCCCCATACAGTATAACGTCTCCTTGTGGCTGCCCCCATACAGTATAATGTCTCCTTGTGGCCCCCCATACAGTATAATGTCTCCTTGTTGCTGCCCCATACAGTATAACGTCTCCTTGTGGCCCCCCCATACAGTATAATGTCTCCTTGTTGCTGCCCCATACAGTATAACGTCTCCTTGTGGCTGCCCCATACAGTATAATGTCTCCTTGTGGCTGCTCCATACAGTATAATGTCTCCTTGTGGCTGCCCCCATACAGTATAACATCTCCTTGTGGCCGCCCCCCATACAGTATAGCGTCTCCTTGTGGCTTCCCCCATACTGTATAACGGCTCCTTGTGGCTGCCCCCATACAGTGTAACGTCTCCTTGTGGCTGCCCCATACAGTATAACGTCTCCTTGTGGCCCCCATACAGTATATTGTCTCCTTGTGGCTGCCCCCATACAGTATAACGTCTCCTTGTGGCTGCCCCCATACAGTATAACGTCTCCTTGTGGCTGCCCCCATACAGTATAACGTCTCCTTGAGGCTGCCCCATACAGTATAACGTCTCCTTGTGGCTGCCCCCATACAGTATAATGTCTCCTTGTGGCTGCCCCCATACAGTATAATGTCTCCTTGTGGCCCCCCATACAATATAACGTCTCCTTGTGGCTGCCCCCATACAGTGTAACGTCTCCTTGAGGCTGCCCCCATACAGTGTAACGTCTCCTTGTGGCTGCCCCATACAGTATAACGTCTCCTTGAGGCTGCCCCCATACAGTGTAACGTCTCCTTGAGGCTGCCCCCATACAGTGTAACGTCTCCTTGTGGCTGCCCCATACAGTATAACGTCTCCTTGTGGCTGCCCCATACAGTATAACGTCTCCTTGTGGCTGCCCCCATACAGTATAATGTCTCCTTGTGGCTGCCCCCATACAGTATAATGTCTCCTTGTGGCCCCCCATACAATATAACGTCTCCTTGTGGCTGCCCCCATACAGTATAATGTCTCCTTGTGGCCCCCCATACAATATAACATCTCCTTGTGGCTGCCCCATACAGTATAATGTCTCCTTGTGGCTGCCCCATACAGTATAACGTCTCATTGTGGCCCCAAGTGTTTTTTTTCTTCTAAATGGGTATTTATCGCGATATATATCGTTATCGCGATAAATTTCTTAATATCGTTATCGTGGGAATATTTTTGTTAAAGAAGAAAAAACCTTATCGACGCCAAAATAATGATTACTGGACAACAGACTCCGACTCCAGTGTTTCGGATGACCCTGGCCACACATCAGCTGATCTTGCAAGGGAGCCATGTGACCCTTTGGGAAAAGGATCAGAAGAGGAGGGAGGAAGACCAACAAAAACAACAGGGGTCAGGAAGTCAGGAAGGGAGAAGAAACAAGTCTCTTGGAGAAAGTAGATAGCCTCCCATCCACTGAAGAAAATTTGGTGATCAGCCTAACTGGCCGCCTGTTACCACCTGGTTGTATAAAGATCCTGAACAAAGGACTTGGTTACAGCTTGACTGAAAGGTTTGATCCTGTAACCTTCGAAGTCGACTTGTTCAAAGCCACCCGTAAATTGTACCTACACAAGCTATTCAGAGACACCCCTCAGAAATTACCTACCACCCTGGGAGAGTTACCACTCCAGTCGGATCCCGTGGCCTTCCAAGTGTCCAATAAATTTAATGATGATGAACGAGCCTGTCTTGAATTTCTAACTGGAATGGATGCCACTGAGAGATCTTTAACTGATGTCTCCGTGGATCCATTCACTGGTGGAGTGAGATCCACCTTTTGCCCACCCATGCCCGCTGGGAGTAGCATTGATATCTTCCAATATCAAGTTATGAGGGATATCAGAGCGGTGATATATTCCACTGCTCAACCTAACATCAGTATAGAGGAACAGAAAGCCTTACAGTGGCTCTGTTCCCAGGAAGATATAATAGTGAAACCAGCGGACAAGGGGGGCAATGTTGTTCTCATGTCTAGAGAATTTTACATCAACGAAGCTCTCAGACAATTGGGTGATACCTCTGTCTATGAAAGGATACGGGGGGATCCCCTGCCTAGTACCCAGCAGCTGCTGCAATCCCTCGGCAAAAAATACGTGGAGGTGGGTTTTTTACCCAAAAATATGTTGGACAAACTTGTCCCGTTATCTCCGGCAAAGCCATCTTGGTATTTTCTTCCAAAGGTGCATAAGTCACTGAGCCACCCCCCGGGGCGTCCCATCGTCGCGGGGATTGGCTCAGTGACTGAGCCTTTATCCAAGTATGTGGACTGGCTTCTGAGACCAGTACTCAGCAGCGCCCCTGCCTATCTCAGGGATACCAATGACTTTTTGTTGGCCCTGAAAGAAATCTGTTGGCAGAAAGATTACCAACTTGTAACCCTCGATGTGGAGAGCCTCTACACCCGCATCCCTTATGATGCGGGTGTTGAGGCGATCCTGGACATCGTGGTGAACTTGGGAAAAAGCCCTGTATATTGTGAGTTTGTTGGGGAAGCGTTGAAGTTCATTTTAATGAACAATGTTTTCCAATTTGGTGACGAGTGGTTCAGGCAGAAGCTGGGTACGGCTATGGGGACCCCCGTCTCCTGCACTTTTGCTAATATGTACCTTGCCAGACTAGAGGACAGATACATATATTCTGTCAATAATCCTATTCTTTCTAAATTGAAAACGTACCTACGTTTTGTAGATGATGTTTTTGTAGTCTGGGAAGGTGCAGAAGAGGAGTGCAATGAGTTTGTTGATTATTTAAACAAAAATGACATGGGCATGACCTTCACCATGAATTTTGGAGGAAAGAGGTTGGAATTCCTGGATGTGGCTGTCCTGGTGGAAGGCGACGAGTTGGTCACGGAGGGCTTCCGTAAGCCCACGGCGACCAACTCCTTGCTCCACCACGACAGCTTCCATCCACGGAGTGTCAAATGGCCGTACCATACGGACAGTTTATTAGACTGAGACGTATTAACAGCAAAAGCAGTGGTTACCATAGACAGGCTGATGATCTTAAACAGTGCTTAGTAAAAAGGGGTTACCCTGAAGAAGCACTAAGCAGAGATATGGAAAGAGTGGAGGAAAATTTCTCACAGGATTGCCTTCTGAAGAGTGGCAACCAGAAAAAAGATAGGAGTGTTGATCAGATCAAGGGGGCTAGATTTGCGTTCTCCTTCAAATACAGTCCAATGGCGGATTGCATCCGGTCGGTCATATTTAAGAATTGGGACGTTTTGAGGAGGGACGCAACTCTTAATGAGCTGACAGGACAGAGACCCCTTATCTCCTTTAGAAGGAGTCACACCGTCAAGGACAAACTCGTTAGGAGCAGGCTCCAGAAAGACAAGAGCAAGAATTGGCTAAAAAGTAATTTGCCAAAAGGCAATTACAGGTGTGGAAATTGTTCACTGTGCACCAATAATTCGCAGAAAAAGAGTATTGAATTTGCTGGTATCCGGCATACTGTCAATACCTTTATTAACTGCCGCAGTACTTACTTAGTATATTTATTATTGTGCACATGTGGATGTTTTTACATCGGTAAAACTATCCGATGTCTTTTTGAACACTTTAACTCCATTAAGACAGGGAAAGGGTGCCCTAGGTTTATAGAACACATTAGAAGTGCCCATGATAGTGATACGAGTTGTGTCTCTTTTTCTGGCCTGGAAATTGTGTCCGCCCCTCTGCAGGGGGGAGACAGACACCGCCTCCTCCTGCAGAGAGAGGCCAAGTGGATATTGCGCACACAAGCCCTAGGGTAATTGGAACTTAATGATAGGAACGATCTAAGTCCATTTTTGTAACATCTTAGCATGTGTAGTTTCTTGTTGCTTAATGTGTGTATGTTCCTTGATTTTTGCACTTACATTGTTTTTACATTGTTTTTATATGTATCCCGTTTCAGTCATTGTAACGGACCGTTTCAGCAGACAAGGGGTTAAAATCCGTTTAGGCGATAAGCCCCTTTCTGAGAGACAGGCACAGCTACTGCAGGACACCAACCTCCCGAACTGGATACAAAGTAGCACTCCAAACTGGAACCTCACGAATAGCTGCTAGCAGACGAACAGGAAAAGCATACAATCCTGGCAATCGGTCTTCTAACAGCATACAGTGAATCCCCCCAATAACGAGAGAAGGCTCCGTGTTGAGGGTCAAACAGTGGTCTGACTGTACTTCACGTACAGCCTCTTTTATTCATAAACCACAAACATAGTACTGCCCACAGGGGTTTGAAATACAACCAATCAGTAATTTACAACACATACAATGATACAACAGCAACCAATCGTTCACGCCCCCAGAGGACCAGAATGAAGACTGTGACATAGGACAACATATCCCCACAATGCATCATGGTTTCCTCCTCTCTGTCCAGACAACCTGAAGAGCAATCCAATTATCTCTGAGGACAAAGGGAGATCGCCAATACACATGTGAGGACAACAGAACAGACATCACCATTTAAACACACAATGGGACAATGGCACAATAGAAACACACCCGCATATTCCTCCCAAGCAGACAAGTTACACTTATTATAAATTGTTACAACTTTGTGAGTTTACATTGGCCATACATATAACTTACATTAATTCAAACAGTATAACTTTGTGACAAACCTATCCAAAATTCACTTGAATCGGTTCAGGGGTTTAAAAGTTAGTATATGGCCATAATCCTGGGGCAAGAGGCCAGCAGCCCGTCCTCTCCAAAACCCAGTGGCGAGGTCGGTTTCGCCACACATCTCCCCCCCCCCCCCCCCAGGCAAGACTAACCAGATACCTGACCTCACGCCGGTCGGTACCTGAGTTAGTCTGGCAGCCCACCCACAACCAAATACTGGACCTGTTGACTTTAGTAGCCTGTCTCTGTCCAGTGAGTCCACCAAGGTTATGTTGGAAGCTGGTACTCTCGGTCTCTGTGTTGCTCCCTGGCTTGGAGTGGAGGTTGCTTTGTGGGCAGGTATCAGCGGTACTCTGCCCTGGTGCCAGCGCTACCACGGAAGAAGCCTGGTTGGAGCCTGGTTGTTGGAGGGGGAGACCGACTGTCTCTACCCCCTGTGCTGTAAGTGCAGAGACCACGGTCCCATCTGCACTGTTGTGGGGCTTACTGTCTCCCCCTGGTGCGTTAAGCTGCCGCTGGGGAGAGGGGGTAACAAGCTCCTCTCCCATACATACTTCCAGCCGCTGGGGAGGGCGACCGACCGTCTCCGCTCCCAATACAGTGTCCTGTTGCTGGGGAAAGGAGACTGGGCTCTCTATTCCCTGCTGGACACTCTGCCGCTGGGGGACAGGACCGACTGTCTCTGCCCCCTGTAACTCCGCCTGCCGCTGGGGAAAGGAGACTGGGCTCCCAATCCCCAAAAAATCATGCTGCTGCTGGCGGGCAGGAACAACTACCTCTGCCCCCTGTAACTCAGCCTGCCGCTGAGGAGGGAGGACGCTGCTCTCCTCTCCCTGCATTTCACACTGCCTTCCCGGCATATCACTCTGCTGCTGGGGGGCAGGAACAACTACCTCTGCCCCCTGTAACTCAGCCTGCCGCTGGGGAGGGAGGACGCTGCTCTCCTCTCCCTGCATTTCACACTGCCTTCCCGGCATATCACTCTGCTGCTGGGGGGCAGGAACAACTACCTCTGCCCCCTGTAACTCAGCCTGCCGCTGGGGAGGGAGGGCGCTGCTCTCCTCTCCCTGCACTTCACACTGCCACTGGGGAATGGAGACTGGGCTCCCAATTCCCTGCAGTACCGGTGGAGAGACATCGGTCCCATCTCTACCGGCCACCTGGGGTCCTTCCCAGTAACACTCTACAATATCTGCTCAGCTGAATGGGTCTGGATCTGGGTCTGTCACCTTACCGTCCTGCTGAGCCTTCTCAATGGAGTGGAAGAGATCTCGGTAGTCCTGCTCCAGTTCCCACTCCAGGGTTGCTAGGTGAGCCAGGTCTTGCTCTACCTCATGGGGGTCATCCCACTCATGCTTAGCCTCCCTCTCATAGAAAATGTCCTGAAGTCTGGACTGTACAGGGCTCCCGAAGTCAGGCTCTGCAAAGGACTCCCATAACAAGCCAGGACCATAAAACTCCTCTCCCTCTGGCTTGTCATGTTCGGCTGTCCAGGGTATATACTGTGCCATATACCACCAAAGCGCCTGGTAGGCATCCTCCAGCCATAGCTCCTGCCATACCCGGTGCTCTAGTTCCTTCACCCATTCCTCCAGGGGCTGCTCTCCCAGGAAGGGCATCCGCAGGGCCACTTGCTTCTGCAACCGCTGCTCTTCACTGGGGAGACTCTCACCCCGCTGGTATTGTAGATTATCCAGGGCCTGGTACCAGATGCCTTTCCTTAATGCATCCCGGCCATCCAGGTCCTCCTCCTCGTATAACACTGCTGGTTCCATCCTGCTGCTGTCAGGCACGCTGTACTGGGACATGCGTTGTCCTTAAATTGTAGAATCCACAAAAATGGTGTCTCCTGTAGCTGTCCTTCTGGCTGTAGGAACGATCCCGCTGCTTGCCACCAATGTAACGGACCGTTTCAGCAGACAAGGGGTTAAAATCCGTTTAGGCGATAAGCCCCTTTCTGAGAGACAGGCACAGCTACTGCAGGACACCAACCTCCCGAACTGGATACAAAGTAGCACTCCAAACTGGAACCTCACGAATAGCTGCTAGCAAACGAACAGGAAAAGCATACAATCCTGGCAATCGGTCTTCTAACAGCATACAGTGAATCCCCCCAATAACGAGACAAGGCTCCGTGTTGAGGGTCAAACAGTGGTCTGACTGTACTTCACGTACAGCCTCTTTTATTCATAAACCACAAACATAGTACTGCCCACAGGGGTTTGAAATACAACCAATCAGTAATTTACAAAACATACAATGATACAACAGCAACCAATCGTTCACGCCCCCAGAGGACCAGAATGAAGACTGTGACATAGGACAACATATCCCCACAATGCATCATGGTTTCCTCCTCTCTGTCCCGGAGACAACCTGAAGAGCAATCCAATTATCTCTGAGGACAATGGGAGATCGCCAATACATATGTGAGGACAACAGAACAGACATCACCATTTTAAACACACAATGGGACAATGGCACAATAGAAACACACCCGCATATTCCTCTCAAGCTGACAAGTTACAATTATTATAAATTGTTACAACTTTGTGAGTTTACATTGGCCATACATATAACTTACATTAATTCAAACAGTATAACTTTGTGACAAACCTATCCAAAATTCACTTGAATCGGTTCAGGGATTTAAAAGTTAGTATATGGCCCAAAATCCTGGGGCAAGAGGCCAGCAGCCCGTCCTCTCCAAAACCCAGTGGCGAGGTCGGTTTCGCCACAGTCATCTCCTCTATGCTGACGCGGCCCGACTTGTTAATTTCCATGGCAACGGCCTGCGCCAGCATTTAAAAGGAGCAATGCGTAAGCACGCATTGACGCACAGCCAGAAGAAGCGCACATAGCGCGAAACGGCCGCCGCTGATCAATGCGTGTTTTTTTGAATTGTCCGCCCCCTGCCTGATGTAACACTGGATTAATAAAGTTGCTGTATTGACTACACACGGGTGAGTGCCGCTGTTTTGTTCGGTTCTACAGTACCTTCATTCTTGCATCTCACTTGCACAGCTGAGCACCGCCAACCGTGTGTGTCCTCTCCAGCCACGCACAGCGTTCTGATTCATGTGCGCTCAGCCAGAGTAGTGGTGCCGCCCCCTACCTCATTTGTTACAAATATTTTTGTTATCGCCCAACCCTAGCACAGAGTCATTTTAATTTTTTTGCAGCCTTGTTTAAATGAATGGTTCCACATACGGGCATCAAAAAAAACGGAATGGATATGAACAAAAAAACATTCATGTGCCTGAGCCCTAATACTGCCGCTGATTACCCGATGAACAAGCAAACGCTCGTTCATCGGGCAATTCCGATTTTTAAGCAAGCTTAAAAATCATTGTTTGCCAGCGGCACATCGTACCGTCTAATCCTAATCTGCAACAATCGCTCCTCCCCTACTCTTCCTTCCATCAATCACCTGTGTAATCACCTAATCTAATGCAGCCTCTAGAGCAGCACCCCCATAAAGAGGGGGGAGGGGGGGGGGTTAGATACAAGCTTCCATGGCTGCAATACAAAAGCAAATAAGGACTACAGGTAGCAGCACACGGCCTAATGCCCACAATGCCCACCAGTAGCAGTGGTAGTTTTCATTGTTTGCAGCGAAGAAATAATAAGCCCCGCGTATGTATTGTCCATGCGGAATGTTACAATGTAACACTATGGACTATGGATACATTGTGAGCAGACTGGAGCAGCCCTGTGTGATGCATGCGGAGACACTCTGCTTCACCTGCATCAATCCTTACCAGGTCTCAGGACACAAAAGTAATAATAAAATTAATAAGTGGGGCGCACGGTGCCGGACGCAGCAGGAAGAACGTGTAATAACTTCTTGTTTATGAAATAATAGAAGACGTGCGGCCACGGGAGAATGATGGTAATAAAGCTGATGAGATTCGGTATATATATCACATCTGATGCATTGTAATAAAGGTGACGCGGGGACTCAGAGCTGCTGGGCTTTACTCCGGCCTCCGGAGACCACGAAGGGTAAAAAAGTGAAGTTTATTAAATTTATTTAGTTCACAAGGTGAAAAGGAGAAAATAAAACAACTTCAACTGATGCATTAGGTGATGGCACACAGTGCAGTTCTGACACGCACTTAGGTCCCTTTCACGCGAGCGAGTTTTCCGCGCGGGTGCGATGCATGAAGTGAACGCATAGCACCCGTACCGAATCCTGACCCATTCATTTCAATGGGTCTGTGTACACGAGCGTTTCTTTCACGCATCAGTTCTGCGTTGCGTGAAAAACGCAGCATGTTCTATATTCTGAGTTTTTCACGCAGCCCTGGCCCCATAGAGGTGAATGGGGCTTCAGTGAAAAACGCATCGCATCCGGAAGCAAGAGCGGATGCGTTTTTCACTGGTGTTTGCTAGGAGATGTTGTTTGCAAACCTTCAGTTTTTTATCACGCGCGTCAAAAACGCATCAAAACGGATTGCACCCACGCGGAAAACACTGAACAACTGAACTCAATCGCAGACAAAACTGACTGAACTTTCTTGCAAAATGGTCGAGTTTCACTGAACGCATTCTGATCGCATCCGGAGCTGATCCGCCACGCTCCTGTGAAAGAGGTCTTAGGGTTTCTTATTACAGATGAGCGAATTTGTAAAAAATTTGATTCGCCGGTTCGCCAAATTTTTTTAAAAAATTTGGTTCGATACAAATTTATTTGCGGCGAATCGCGTAAAAAAACTTCTATTTTCTGGCTCCACGCATAGGAAGTCTGCTGTGGTAGTGAAACAATCCTGTGAGTCCGTATGACATGCAGATGACAGGCGTCGCTCTGAGAATCACTGCAAACTTCACTTATTTGGGCAGTCACGGGGCCAAAACTGACCAAATAACTCAAGTATGAACTCAGCCTTAGGCTGGGTTCACACGGGCGTTCTGGGTGCGTTACGGGAAAAGATGCGGGTGCGTTGCGAGAACATGCGCAATTTTTTCACGCGAGTGCAAAAAGTTTTAATGCGTTTTGCACGTGCGTGACAAAAATCAGCATGTTTGGTACCCAGACCTGAACCTGGACTTCTGTACAGAAGTTTGGGTTTAGTATTCTGTAAATTTTATTATTTTCCCTTATAACATGGTTATAAGGGAAAATAATAGCATTCTTAATACAGAATGCATAGTAGAAGGTCAATTGAGGGTTAAAAAATTAAATTAAATTTAATTCACCTCCTCCAATTGATCGCATAGCTACCGGTCTCCTGTTCTTTCTTCAGGACCTGTCAAAGGACCTGTGGTGACGTCACTGAGCTCATCACATGGTCCATCACCATGGTGATGGATTATGTGTTGTATCATGTGATGAGCACAGTGATGTCACCACAGGTCCTTTGACAGGTCCTGAAGAAAGAACAAGAGACCAGCAGCTACGCGATCAATTAGAGGAGGTGAGTTAATTTTTATTTTATTTTTTAACCCTCAATTGACCTTCTACTAAGCATTCTGTATTAAAGAATGCTATTATTTTCCCTTATAACCATGTTATAAAGGAAAATAATACAGTGAATAGAATTTCATCTTAGCAACCATGCGTGAAAATCGCACCACATTCACACTTGTTTGCGGATGCTTGCAATTTTCACGCAGCCCCATTCACTTCTATGGGGCCTGCGTTGCACAATATAGAGCATGCTGCGATTTTCACGCAACGTACAAGTGATGCTTGAAAATCACCACTCATGTGCACAGCCCCATAGAAATGAATGGGTCCGGATTCAGTGCGGGTGCAATGCGTTCACCTCACGCATTGCACCCGCGCGGAAATCTCGCCCGTGTGAACTCAGCCTTACAGGTCGATGTTAGCGCCAAGAAGAAGCGCACTCCTTTTACACCGTCGTCAGCCGATTCCACATAGATGTCTACAGAACCTGTTCTATTAAACGCTTATACAAGTAGAGCCCCCGACAGAGTGGAGAGGGGGTCAGCAGTAAGTTTGTGTTGACGTCACTGATTATTTTGCCCTTTCATCTGATCCGTCAGAACAATAACCCCCAAAAAACGGATCCTGTCTGTGGAGCATCCGCCTTCACTCGGTCAGCATTTGGTCAGTAATCCATCGGTATTGGTAAAGCCAAAAAAAACAGGAGTGGATCCGAAACAGAGATGACACATGAATGGAATAATTACATGTCTTCTGTGTTTTGTACCCACTCCTGCTTTTGGCTACCAAATCATAAGCCGATTCTGATGGGACCATACAGGCCTTACAGCTGCTACACAGACAGGATCCGTGGTGCGTCTCATTTTTCCTTCCTTCTGACAGATCAGAAGAAGGGTCAAATAAATGATGATGTCAGCCAGGCCGAAAGGCAAAATAGTGGCCCAGTCATGGAGTGGGAAGGGTGGGAGCAGTCTAGATCAGCCCCTGCTTGGGGAAGGCTGTGTGTCGGCCTAAACTCAGTGACTCCTAAGCCAGGAAGAAAGGTTTCCTGGATAAAGATAAAGAGAGACAGAACTAAAGACAAAGATAAGAGAGAGATACAGATCAAGATAAAGACAGAGTCAGACTACAGAAAGCTAAGTTGCAGCCTACAGCAGAAAGCAAAAGGAAAAGTTCCTATTTAATCCTGTCAGCATAGCAGAGCTGAAAGAGTACAGATGTAGCAGAGCTGATTGTGTTTGCCAGCCAAAACTTGTGCCAAAATCTGCTGATAACCAAGATAAAGTTGGAAGATTGTTTCCTGATAAAAAATTTATTCAAGTAAAGCTGTTAACTATTTCAATACCAGTCTGGAATCAATTTAGTCTGCAAATCCCTCAGCTGTTATCCCTATTATCACTGCTTCGGGCGACCACGCTTGGGGTTCTGGATATTCAGGTAGGAGCACCGTGACAAGTTCAAAAGCTGCACCTAGAGGGACACTATAGGCAACCCTTACACCACTCTGACATTCCTACACCTGGGTTCCACCATCACCTTCTACATAGGGGGACTCTGTCCCTCGTTGCTGAAATGCAACTGGCGTCACAACAAAAACTTAAAAAACTCTAATAACACCTGTAGAAGAGACCCCCAGTGTCAGTAATAGCCCGCCACACAATGACAGAGTGTGAAGGTGGCAGCGGCAGCATCAGGAGGCCATAGAGTGGCAAGGTGACATAGTGTAGAGGTGGGAACAGCATCAGGAGACCACAGAGTAGCAAGGTGACATAGTGTAGAGGTGGGAACAGCATCAGGAGACCACGAAGTGGCAAGGTGACAAAGTGTGGAGGTGGGAGTGTAACGCCCCAGAGGTGCATTACCACCTCTACGCCTTCCCACTGTCTTCTGTGGTTGACCTAATGTTGTCCCCTTTATTTTTTCTCCAGGTCCTGCACATTGTGTATTTTTATTTCTTTCGTTGTAACTATTAAAATATAATGTGCCTATGATATATGGCAGAGCTACCTTGCCTAGAATGTAATCTTCTTTCCATTCTAGTTTGCTCCCTGCAGGGAAGAGTTCAGTTAGTGAGTGGTGAGTTTAGAGTACCCCCTGCAAGGGAAAGGCTGTGTTTCAACCAGCAGAGCACCTTTAGGCAAAGAGAGAGTATAGGCGTGCTCAAACCCTGTCACACCAAGCACAGACCACGCCAAGAACCACAGCGTTACTTAAGTAAAAAGAGAGAAAGGTCCAGCTCGGTTAAAATGTTACCTTTATTTTTCAGTGCAGATAAAAGACAGTTACAGTTTAGTCTACATGTTTCGGATCAGAGACAATAGCGATCCTTCCTCATGACAGCAGAGCACCTTTACCTCTGCTGAATTAAGAGGCCAAGAGAGCCTCAAAAGCCAGAAAGAAAGTTCCCTGGATAAAGACAGAGACAGACTACAGAAAGCAAAGTACAGCCGAAAGGAAAACTTTCCTATTTAATCCTATTAGCACAGCAGAGCCAGAGAGCAACAGATGTAGCAGGGCCGAGTGTGTTTGCCTGCCAGAATTCATGCCAAAGCCTGCTGGTAACCAAGACAAAGTTGGAAGATTGTTTTCTGATGAACGTTTATTTAACCACTTACCGTCACGCTAACGCCGAAAGGCGTCATTTCTGCGGCGCTCCCAGGTCACACTAACGCCAATAGGCGTCATCTCGCGTGAGCCGGGATTTCCTGTGAACGCGCGCACACAGGCGCGCGCGCTCACAGGAACGGAAGGTAAGAGAGTTGATCTCCAGCCTGCCAGCGGCGATCGTTCGCTGGCAGGCTGGAGATGTGTTTTTTTTAACCCCTAACAGGTATATTAGACGCTGTTTTGATAACAGCGTCTAATATACCTGCTACCTGGTCCTCTGGTGGTCCCCTTTGTTTGGATCGACCACCAGAGGACACAGGTAGCTCAGTAAAGTAGCACCAAGCACCACTACACTACACTACACCCCCCCCCCGTCACTTATTAACCCCTTATTAGCCCCTGATCACCCCATATAGACTCCCTGATCACCCCCCTGTCATTGATTACCCCCCTGTCATTGATCAACCCCCTGTAAAGCTCCATTCAGACGTCCGCATGATTTTTACGGATCCACTGATAGATGGATCCGATCCGCAAAACGCATCCGGACGTCTGAATGAAGCCTTACAGGGGCGTGATCAATGACTGTGGTGATCACCCCATATAGACTCCCTGATCACCCCCCTGTCATTGATTACACCCCTGTCATTGATTACCCCCCTGTAAAGCTCCATTCAGACGTCCGCATGATTTTTACGGATGCACTGATAGATGGATCCGATCCGCAAAACGCATCCGGACGTCTGAATGAAGCCTTACAGGGGCATGATCAATGACTGTGGTGATCACCCCATATAGACTCCCTGATCACCCCCCTGTAAAGCTCCATTCAGATGTCCGCATGATTTTTACGGATGCACTGATAGATGGATCCGATCCGCAAAACGCATCCGGACGTCTGAATGAAGCCTTACAGGGGCATGATCAATGACTGTGGTGATCACCCCATATAGACTCCCTGATCACCCCCTTGTCATTGATTACCCCCCTGTAAAGCTCCATTCAGATGTCCGCATGATTTTTACGGATGCACTGATAGATGGATCGGATCCGCAAAACGCATCTGGACGTCTGAATGAAGCCTTACAGGGGCATGATCAATGACTGTGGTGATCACCCCCCTGTCATTGATTACCCCCCTGTAAAGCTCCATTCAGATGTCCGCATGATTTTTACGGATGCACTGATAGATGGATCGGATCCGCAAAACGCATCCGGACGTCTGAATGAAGCCTTACAGGGGCGTGATCAATGACTGTGGTGATCACCCCATATAGACTCCCTGATCACCCCCCTGTCATTGATTACCCCCCTGTCATTGATTACCCCCCTGTAAAGCTCCATTCAGACGTCCGCATGATTTTTACGGATCCACTGATAGATGGATCGGATCCGCAAAACGCATCCGGACGTCTGAATGAAGCCTTACAGGCGCGTGATCAATGACTGTGGTGATCACCCCATATAGACTCCCTGATCACCCCCCTGTCATTGATTACCCCCCTGTAAAGCTCCATTCAGACGTCCGCATGATTTTTACGGATCCGCTGATAGATGGATCGGATCCGCAAAACGCATCCGGACGTCTGAATGAAGCCTTACAGGGGCATGATCAATGACTGTGGTGATCACCCCATATAGACTCCCTGATCACCCCCCTGTCATTGATTACCCCCCTGTAAAGCTCCATTCAGATGTCCGCATGATTTTTACGGATGCACTGATAGATGGATCGGATCCGCAAAACGCATCCGGACGTCTGAATGAAGCCTTACAGGGGCGTGATCAATGACTGTGGTGATCACCCCATATAGACTCCCTGATCACCCCCCTGTCATTGATTACCCCCCTGTCATTGATTACCCCCCTGTAAAGCTCCATTCAGACGTCCGCATGATTTTTACGGATCCACTGATAGATGGATCGGATCCGCAAAACGCATACGGACGTCTGAATGAAGCCTTACAGGGGCATGATCAATGACTGTGGTGATCACCCCATATAGACTCCCTGATCACCCCCCTGTCATTGATCACCCCCCCTGTCATTGATCACCCCCCTGTCATTGATCACCCCCCTGTCATTGATCACCCCTCTGTAAGGCTCCATTCAGACATTTTTTTGGCCCAAGTTAGCGGAATTATTTTTTTTTTTTTCTTACAAAGTCTCATATTCCACTAACTTGTGTCAAAAAATAAAATCTCACATGAACTCACCACACCCCTCACGGAAACCAAATGCGTAAAATTTTTTAGACATTTATATTCCAGACTTCTTCTCACGCTTTAGGGCCCCTAGAATGCCAGGGCAGTATAAATACCCCACATGTGACCCCATTTCGGAAAGAAGACACCCCCAGGTATTCCGTGAGGGGCATATTGAGTCCATGAAAGATTGAAATTTTTGTCCCAAGTTAGCGGAACGGGAGACTTTGTGAGAAAAAAATTAAAAATATCAATTTCCGCTAACTTGTGCCAAAAAAATTTTTTTTCTATGAACTCGCCATGCCCCTCATTGAATACCTTGGGGTGTCTTCTTTCCAAAATGGGGTCACATGTGGGGTATTTATACTGCCCTGGCATTCTAGGGGCCCCAAAGTGTGAGAAGAAGTCTGGTATCCAAATGTCTAAAAATGCCCTCCTAAAAGGAATTTGGGCACCTTTGCGCATCTAGGCTGCAAAAAAGTGTCACACATCTGGTATCGCCGTACTCAGGAGAAGTTGGGGAATGTGTTTTGGGGTGTCATTTTACATATACCCATGCTGGGTGAGAGAAATATCTTGGTCAAATGCCAACTTTGTATAAAAAAAATGGGAAAAGTTGTCTTTTGCCAAGATATTTCTCTCACCCAGCATGGGTATATGTAAAATGACACCCCAAAACACATTCCCCAACTTCTCCTGAATACGGCGATACCACATGTGTGACACTTTTTTGCAGCCTAGGTGGGCAAAGGGGCCCACATTCCAAAGAGCACCTTTAGGATTTCACAGATCATTTACCTACTTACCACACATTAGGGCCCCTGGAAAATGCCAGGGCAGTATAACTACCCAACAAGTGACCCCATTTTGGAAAGAAGACACCCCAAGGTATTCCGTGAGGGGCATGGCGAGTTCCTAGAATTTTTTATTTTTTGTCACAAGTTAGTGGAAAATGCTGCTTTTTTTTTTTTTTTTTTTTTCATACAAAGTCTCATATTCCACTAACTTGTGACAAAAAATAAAAACTTCCATGAACTCACTATGCCCATCAGCGAATACCTTGGGGTCTCTTCTTTCCAAAATGGGGTCACTTGTGGGGTAGTTATACTGCCCTGGCATTCTAGGGGCCCAAATGTGTGGTAAGGAGTTTGAAATCAAATTCTGTAAAAAATGACCTGTGAAATCCGAAAGGTGCTCTTTGGAATATGGGCCCCTTTGCCCACCTAGGCTGCAAAAACGTGTCACACATCTGGTATCCCCGTACTCAGGAGAAGGTGGGGAATGTGTTTTGGGGTGTCATTTTACATATACCCATGCTGGGTGAGAGAAATATCTTGGCAAAAGACAACTTTTCCCATTTTTTTATACAAAGTTGGCATTTGACCAAGATATTTATCTCACCCAGCATGGGTATATGTAAAAAGACACCCCAAAACACATTCCCCAACTTCTCCTGAATACGGAGATACCAGATGTGTGACACGTTTTTGCAGCCTAGGTGGGCAAAGGGGCCCATATTCCAAAGAGCACCTTTCGGATTTCACTGGTCATTTTTTGCAGAATTTGATTTCAAATTCCTTACCACACATTCGGGCCCCTAGAATGCCAGGGCAGTATAACTACCCCACAAGTGACCCCATTTTGGAAAGAAGAGACCCCAAGGTATTCGCTGATGGGCATAGTGAGTTCATGGAAGTTTTTATTTTTTGTCACAAGTTAGTGGAATATGAGACTTTGTATGAAAAAAAAAAAAAAAAAAAAAATCATCATTTTCCACTAACTTGTGACAAAAAATAAAAAATTCTAGGAACTTGCCATGCCCCTCACGGAATACCTTGGGGTGTCTTCTTTCCAAAATGGGGTCACTTGTGGGGTAGTTATACTGCCCTGGCATTCTAGGGGCCCGAATGTGTGGTAAGGAGTTTGAAATCAAATTCTGTAAAAAATGACCTGTGAAATCCGAAAGGTGCTCTTTCGAATATGGGCCCCTTTGCCCACCTAGGCTGCAAAAAAGTGTCACACATCTGGTATTGCCGTACTCAGGAGAAGGTGGGGAATGTGTTTTGGGGTGTCATTTTACATATACCCATGCTGGGTGAGAGAAATATCTTGGCAAAAGACAACTTTTCCCATTTTTTTATACAAAGTTGGCATTTGACCAAGATATTTATCTCACCCAGCATGGGTATATGTAAAAAGACACCCCAAAACACATTCCCCAACTTCTCCTGAATACAGAGATACCAGATGTGTGACACGTTTTTGCAGCCTAGGTGGGCAAAGGGGCCCATATTCCAAAGAGCACCTTTCGGATTTCACTGGTCATTTTTTGCAGAATTTGATTTCAAATTCCTTACCACACATTCGGGCCCCTAGAATGCCAGGGCAGTATAACTACCCCACAAGTGACCCCATTTTGGAAAGAAGAGACCCCAAGGTATTCGCTGATGGGCATAGTGAGTTCATGGAAGTTTTTATTTTTTGTCACAAGTTAGTGGAATATGAGACTTTGTATGAAAAAAAAAAAAAAAAAAAAAAATCATCATTTTCCACTAACTTGTGACAAAAAATAAAAAGTTCTATGAACTCACTATGCCCATCAGCGAATACCTTAGGGTGTGTACTTTCCGAAATGGGGTCATTTGTGGGGTGTTTGTACTGTCTGGCCATTGTAGAACCTCAGGAAACGTGACAGGTGCTCAGAAAGTCAGAGCTGCTTCAAAAAGCGGAAATTCACATTTTTGTACCATAGTTTGTAAACGCTATAACTTTTACCCAAACCATTTTTTTTTTACCCAAACATTTTTTTTTTATCAAAGACATGTAGAACTATAAATTTAGAGCAAAATTTCTATATGGATCTCGTTTTTTTTGCAAAATTTTACAACTGAAAGTGAAAAATGTCATTTTTTTGCAAAAAAATCGTTAAATTTCGATTAATAACAAAAAAAGTAAAAATGTCAGCAGCAATGAAATACCACCAAATGAAAGCTCTATTAGTGAGAAGAAAAGGAGGTAAAATTCATTTGGGTGGTAAGTTGCATGACCGAGCAATAAACGGTGAAAGTAGTGTAGTGCCGATTTGTAAAAAAGGGCCTGGTCTTTAGGGGGGTATAAACCTGTGGTCCTTAAGTGGTTAAGTAAAGCTGTTATCAACTTCAACACAAAGTCTGGACTCAATTTATTTCATTATCCCCTAATCAACTATCCCTTGCTCTGCAGCGCATGGCAACGCCTGGGATTCCAGCGTATCCAGGTAGGAGCACCGTGACACGTGCAACACTATTAAGGGACATTTTAGGCCACCCTATACCACTCTAGCATTCCGACACTGGGTACGACTACATACAGTATCACTAAAAGGGGCCCTGTGTCCTTGTTCCTTCATTGCAACTGGCGTCATGACAAAACTGTGGACTTTTTCCCTTTTAAAAGGAATCCCCATGGACATTGTGCTTCCGTGCGCCGCAGCAGCAGCATCAGGAGACCACAGAGTGGCAAGGTGACATAGTGTAGAGGTGGCAGCAGGATCAGGAGACCACAGAGTGGCAAGGTGACATAGTGTGGAGGTGACGGTAGTATGAGGAGACCACAGATTGACCCGGTGACAGAGTGGGGAGGTGGGGGTCAATACCAGTACCACCTGAAGATGGTGGATGAAAGATGGAGCACTTGGCATCAGATGTGTGGCATCAGGCGGGTGGTAGCATCAGAATAGTAGCTTCAGCAGGTAGCCAGAAGAAACCGGTCTCTTTTGTCACAGTGTTGGTGTTGGTGTGGCACCATGGATGATCTAGTCTGATCAGGCATTGGGGTAACTATGGCTCCCGCCGCACTAAACACCCGCTCTGATGCCACACTACTGGCCGGGCAGGACAGATTTTCCAGAGCAAACTCTGCCAACTGCGGCCACAAATCCAGTTTGTCTGCCCAGTAGTCCAGCGGATCCAAGTATGCCACCACCTGCTGGTTCAGGTCCTGCTCCAGGTCTAGTTGTTGCTGCTGGTGCTGGTGAGTAGTTTCTTCACTAGGCGGGTGAAGAAAGCTGCTCATCAGCGACTCTAGACTCAAGTTGCTGCTGATGGAGCTGGTACTGCTCCTGCCTATCCCCCCCCCAGTAGCCATGGCAGTGGAACGTGAGCGCAGAGGGCCCCGCCGGTCAGACCTGCGAGAGGATAGACGATGGCTCAGATAGGCAGAGGCCAACTGACTACATAGGATGTCTCTATAGTAGTTCAGTTTGTCCTCCCTCTCAGCAGGTGATAAAAAAGCCCCCATTGTGGACTGGTAGCGAGGGTCCAACAAGGTGGAGAGCCAGAAGTCATCCCTCTGCTGAATGGTGACAATTTGGCTGTCACTACGCAAGCATCTGAGCATGCATCGGGCCATTTGTGCAAGTGACTCAGAGAGACTCCCTGCCTCCATCTCCACTGCATACTGCCACGGTGTGTCTGGGTCCTCTGTCCGCCTTCCTCATTGCCCTATAGCTACTCTGGCTGCTACTGCTCCTCCTCTCCTGTCACCTGTGTGTAAAAACCACCCATTTCGCTATACACACTGCTTGTGCTCCAATGTCCTCCTTCTCCTCCAGTTCAGCTCCCACAGGACTGAGATCTAGGCGCCACGTATCCAGTCCCCTGACCAGCCAGATTTACCAGCATCTGTTCCAGGATATAAAGCAGTGGAATGACATTGTTCATCCCGTAGTCCTGGCGACTGACAAATAACGTGGCCTCCTTATAGGGCCTGAGCAAACAGCAGGTGTCCCGCATGAGCTGCCGCTGGCTGACATCAAGGTTACACAGGGGAGTACTCCTGTCCGCTTGGATCATCAAGAAATCATTTATGGCCTTTCTCTATTCGTATAGTCGGTCCAACATATGGAAGGTGGAATTTCAACGGGTGGAAACGTCGCATATCCGCCTTTGTCGGGGGACGCCGTTCTGCTGCTGCAGCTAAAGGAGGGTGTGCTTTGCGGTGTACGAGTGGCTGAAGTGCATGAAAAGTTTCCTTGACATTTTTAGGATGTCTTGCAGATGAGTGGAAGACTTCAGGAAACGCTTGACAACCAGATTGAACACGTGTGCCATGCAGGGTGCATGTGCAACGGGCGCCTCCCCCTAGGGCCATTTATATATACGACACATCCCAGGTGTAGGAATGCCGAGTGGTGTGACGCGGCCTAAATGTCTCTTTATGTGTCACGCTGCTCCTACCTGGATACAACTGAACCTCAGGCTTTGGCTCCTAAGCAATAAATAGTGGGAATAATTGAGGGACTTGAAAGAAAGATTGAGTCCAGACCTTGTATGTAGTTAAACAGCAGCTTAACTTTTCATAAACATTTTCCAAAACCGTTTACAGACTTTGTCTTGGTTCCAGCAGGCTTTAGCAATAAAACCGTCAGGCAAACTCGACTCTGCTACATCTGTTTCTCTCTGGCTATGCTGTACTGACAGGCTGACTGTATGACTTTGCTTCTTCTTGTATGCTGCACTTCTCTTTGTATAGTCTGTCTCTAGCTTAGGCCAGGGAACTTCCCTTCTGGCTCCTGAGGCTCTAAGCTTTGGCCTCCATGGCCAGGAGAACTGAGGGTGCTCTGGCTGGCTTGGGCACGTCCAGCAAAGACCTGCCCTGCACACCTTCATCAAGCAGGGGGTAAGCTAGACTAACTAGAAACTGGTCCCCACCCTTTCTGTCGGAAGTGGGACTCGCCCACTCCCCACAGAGTTGCGTTTAGAATGGAATGGAAGGTTCCATTCTAGCTAACTGCAGCTCTGCCATGTTTGCTGCCACCTTCTGGTGAACCAAGCACATTACATATAAACAGTTGCAAACATTAGAAATGCACAGTGTGGTGAATCTGGAATAAATGCATAGATGACATTAATGTTAGCAGACACAGATAGAAGCCTTGTGCAGGAGTGGTAACACCACTCTGGGGTGTTACACATGGCTCAGCCCTCCTTGACGCAGCGCCAACACCATGTTCTTCCCATTGTCGGTCACCATGGTTGTCGCGGAGAAAGACAGGATTAGATTTCTTGATGAAGGACACGGAGCAGTTCCTCCCCTGTGTGACTCCATTCGCCCAGGCAAACGAGGTGCAGAACAGTGTGACACCGCCGTGCCCTGTACATGTGGTATGCTGGAGGGGCACTGTGCATTGTCCCTGCAGTGGAGACTGAGGACACAGTGGAGGATGAGTAGGCAGAGGCGGACATAGTCGCAGGACCAACGGCGTGAGAACGTGGAGGCAGAAGCGGCGTCACCAGGCCAAGTTGCTGGTGTGGCTGTGCAGGAACCACATTCACCTAGTGGGCCGTAAAGAACATGTATTGTCCCTGACCGTAGTTACAGCTCCACACGTCGGCGCTGCTGTGCACTTTGGCAGACACCGACAGGCTCAAGGACTGGCCCACCTTCTGTTCCACATATGTGTGCAGGGCTGGTACTGACTTTTTGGCAAAGAAATCACGGTTTGGGACTCTCCACCCCGGCTCGGCACAAGCCATCAGTTCTCTGAAAGGTGCAGAGTCCGCCACTTGGAAAGGAAGGGACTGCAGCACCAGCAACTTGGACAGGAGCACGTTCAGCTTCTGCGCCGTTGGATGAGTGCAATCATACTGCTGTCTCTTGGCATTCGCTTCGGTGATCGATTGCTGACGGAATGACTGATGAGGAGTAGGAGGACCAGCAGATGATGGGAAGGACAGACAGCTCCCTTCGGCTGAGGTGGTGGAGCCTTGACTGCCTGAAACCGGGTGCGTGCCACTGGGTGGCAGGCTGGACCAGCACATCAGAGCCACGGTTCTCCCAACATTGGCACTCTGGCCACGCTTCATCTTCTGCCCACAGATCCTACATATGGTCATGTTCACCTCCTCCGGCGGCTTAACAAAAAACTGCCACACCGCCGAGTAGGTGATTTTCCCCCAACACTCCGCACTGACGGACTGCTACCGCCGCTGCTTCTGTGAACCCCTGCACCACTACTTTCCAGACAGGTAGGATCCTGCGAAGCGGGTGGTCTACCCCAGGAATGTTTTGCTCCCGACCTCCCACTGCTGGCACCCTGTTGACTCCCGGCCACGCTAGCGACTTACTGGCTCTGCCGCTAGCTCACGCGCAAGCTGCCACCCTCTTCTCCTGATGATGATGATGAAGCCCCTTCTGCATCCGGCTCCCAAGCGCGATCAGCTTCATCATCACTGATGACTGTCTGCACGTCACTGATGTCCTCCTCAACCGTCTCTGGGTCAGGAGCCTGACCGCTCGCAACACCAGCTCCCACGGAACTCTCCTCATCACTACTTGCCTGCCTAGTGGAGGACGCGGCGTATGTCTCCTCCACATCTTAGCTGGCCAGTAGCTGCTGACTGTCCTCTAGTAGTGATGGACGAACATCTGCCTGGACGGTTCGCGAACACGATCAAATGTTTGTGAACCGCAAGTTCGCGGCAGGTCCCATTCATTTTAATGGCAGGCGAACCTGAAAAACCTTCAGCTCATATTTGCAGCCAATAAATAATTACTAGAAGTGCACAAATAGTCCCACAACATGGACAGTGACACCAGATGCATTATTCCAATTTGCAATCTGCATAATTTATTTTTTTTATGCGAAATATCGGCAATATAATTTTCGCGTACGCACATGCGCAAATGCACTATAAAGAAAGTATATTGGTATATAACACCCCGCTTCAATCAGTTTTTTTGGGGGGCGACATTATTTGTTCCAATAACGCTTGTCCCTCTATACACCTGCAGTATCGCAGCAGAACCGCACACAACTGCCGCACAATACAAATGCACTATAATATACCGTCTAACATAGAAAGTATATTATAACATTGTACACGGAAGGCAATCCATTAGAATATACATGAAGATAAAACGTAACCTTTAATAATGTTACTATGAGGGTCCATTCACACGTCCGTAAGTGTTTTGTGGATCCGCAAAACACGGACACGGCAATTTGCAGACCGCACATCGCCGGCTCTATAATAGAAAATGCCTAATCTTGTCTGAAATGGCGGACAAGAATAGGACATGTTCTATTTTTTTGCGGAAACGGAAGCACGGATGCGGAAGTGCGGATCCGAAAATGCGTATGTGGACAGCACATTCCGGCCCCATTGAAAATTGCGGACCCATTTTGCGGACGTTTGAATGGAAAAGATATCCCTCAAAATGAAAATTAATTTCATTATTAAAGTTAAGCAAAAAGCATGGATGTGGTCGGCAATAACAAGCGCTCGGCGGCACTAAATCAGAGACCATATGTCCGACCACAATCCGGGGGGCTCCAGTGCACATCCATGAAATCCGGAGGGAAAGCAAAAACCATCCATCCCTGGGCTAGATGATGATGTGGTATTGAAGGACAGGGTGGGCAAAGAACTGTCCCTGATATTTCCCTACAGGGGGGGCTATTCTGGCCCTGATAGCCTAACCACAGACCACCCGCCCTGATGAGAGCGACCCCTTCCGGAACCTCACCCTATATAAAAATGGCCCTTGTAGGCCCCTAGCCACGAGGCCCCTGACTTCCAGGTGATCACTATATAGATCTATGTGTTTTTGACTCATTATAAAAGTATATTATAAGTATATTACACCCCTCTGTGTATCACACCTATCGATAGCACACCTATACCAGTCCTTATAATGACTTTTGTGGCCCTATTAGCCAGCGTTTGGTGTCCCTAACAGCCTGTCCCTGCTCCGCACAGCAACCTCTCCCTACACTGGGAAAACACTGAATGTAAAATGGCGGCCAGATCAGGTTTATTTATAAGGTAGGGGGTGTGTCCATGTGCGGAAACGTCTCCATTGGCTGTTCTGTACCACCTGATGGATGTGTCATGGGTCAAAGTTCGGCACAATGTAAAAGAATATGGCGGGCGCGTATATCTCCATATGTTCGCATGTTCGGCGAATCGCGAACACGCAAAGTTCGCCGCGAAACGACCGCCGGGCGAACCGCAAGGCCATCTCTAGCTGTCACTGTGGAGGAGTCACATTGGGTCGCGCGCACTCCAATAGACCAGTATGCGGGACTCCCCGTTACTCAGCAGAGCACAAGCCTTGAGTTGGTCTCCGCTAACACGGCGAGTACAGTGTTCTATGAGCGGTCACTACGTGCTGCGGTGCATTGCCAGCTTGCATCTCCCCCGTCCACTCTCCCCTATATGGCGCCACCTGAGGCTTCACCATGCCTCATTAAAGGTCTGCCCCTGGTGGTCACAATTGACTATGGCTTCTGAGGGGTTAAAAGGGTATGATCTTGCCAAACACAGACATTATCTCTGGGCGTCTGCTTTTTAAAACCACAGAAACCCAGCAGCTAAGGCGCCAGCTGCGCTCTCTAGTGGGCGCCATTTTTACAGATTGGACTGACTCTGTATATATTTGACGGAGGTCTGGAAAGGGCTTATTGTATCCAGTCTTCACAATCCTCTGTGACGTAAGCAGCTTGGACTCCAGACTGATATATATATCTCCTGCACTGATACATTGTAACAAACCATCAGGACAGAAGAACAATTAGCAAACTCTCAGCTACCACAAGCATTAGGTTGGGACTCATTTACAACCCACTGGTTACATTGACTCCAAGCAGAGAAATGCTGGAAAATGTAAAAGAATTATGTCTTATATAGCCATGACGGATCCGTCCCCATTGACTTACCGTGTTTTTCGCTTTATAAGACGCACCCGATGATAAGACCCCAGGTTTAAGAGGAGGAAAATAAGAAAAAAATATTATTCATAAGACCTCAGATCAGATCCTCAGACCAGACCCCCATAAATATCAGGACATCAGATCAGACCCCCATAAATATCAGGACATCAGATCAGACCCCCATAAATATCAGGACATCAGATCAGGCCCCCATAAATATCAGGACATCATATCAGACCCCCATAAATATCAGGACATCAGATCAGGCCCCCTTATCAGCCCTCCATATCAGACCCCCATCAGACCTCAGATCAGCCCACTATATCAGACCCCCATCAGACCTCAGATCAGCCCACTATATCAGACCCCCATCAGACCTCAGATCAGCCCACTATATCAGACCCCCATCAGACCTCAGATCAGCCCACTATATCAGACCTCCCATCAGACCTCAGATCAGCCCACTATATCAGACCTCCCATCAGACCTCAGATCAGCCCACATTGTCAAACCCCCATCAGACCTCAGATCAGCCCACTATATCAGACCCCTATCAGACCTTATATCAGCCCACTATATCAGACCCCCCATCAGACCTCAGATCAGCCCAAATTGTCAAACCCCCATCAGACCTCAGATCAGCCCACTATATCAGACCCCCGATCAGACCTCAGATCAGCCCACATTGTCAAACCCCCATCAGACCTCAGATCAACCCACTATATCTGACCCCCCATCAGACCTCAGATCAGCCCACTATATCAGAACCCCATCAGACCTCAGATCAGCCCACTATATCAGACCCCCATCAGACCTCAGATCAGCCTACTATAGCAGACCCCCCATCAGACCTCAGATCAGCCCACTATATCAGACCCCCCATCAGACCTCAGATCAGCCCACATTGTCAAACCCCCATCAGACCTCAGATCAGCCCACTATATCAGACCCCCATCAGACCTAAGATCAGCCCACTATATCAGACCCCCATCAGACCTCAGATCAGCCCACTATATCAGACCCCCATCAGACCTCAGATCAGCCCACTATATCAGACCCCTATCAGACCTTATATCAGCCCACTATATCAGACCCCCCATCAGACCTCTGATCAGCCCACTATAGCAGACCCCCATCAGACCTCAGATCAGCCCACTATATCAGACCCCCATCAGACCTCAGATCAGCCCACTATATCAGACCCCCATCAGACCTCAGATCAGCCCACTATAGCAGACCCCCCATCAGACCTCAGATCAGCCCACTATATCAGACCCCTATCAGACCTTATATCAGCCCACTATATCAGACCCCCCATCAGACCTCTGATCAGCCCACATTGTCAAACCCCCATCAGACCTCAGATCAGCCCACTATATCAGACCCCCCATCAGACCTCAGATCAGCCCACTATATCAGACCCCCATCAGACCTCAGATCAGCCCACTATATCAGACCCCTATCAGACCTTATATCAGCCCACATTGTCAAACCCCCATCAGACCTCAGATCAACCCTCAATATTAGGCCCCATCAGACCTCAGATCAGATAAAAATAAAAACCTCCTCTTACCTATCCTGCGCCTTGGTTCCTCTTCAACTCCGGCAGAAGTTGCGCTCCCCTGTCCTCCCAGCCTGCGCTGCTCTGTCACCTGACTGCATGCAGTGTCAGGTCATAGGGCGCGCGTCAGGACAGTGAAGCCCCGGCCCCAGCAAGGAAGACCGGGGAGGCTTTTTCTTCCTATTACGGATCTCAATAGCGGAATTGAAAACACAGATGTGAAAGTCGCCTTAGCTGCTTAACTTGCAGAGGATAGTCTAGATGAGATAACATTGCTTTGAGCAGTGCTGTATCACATGGATCTATGAATTCTTTCAGTCTAAACAAGTCACTGACAGCAAGCAGAGCTCTTTCAAATGGTAGAAAATTGAAAACAAAAATATTAGAATTGAAATAAAAAGTCTATTAGAAAGTTCTCCGTCTCACAAATGTATTGCAATACCAGATCCGTCTCTCCGGTGTCAGCTGCAAAAACGGATCCGGTATTTATTTATTTTTACATTTTTAAAGGTCTGCGCATGCGCAGACTGGAAGACCGAATCCGTCAATACAGCAATTTTAATGCCAGATCCGGCACTAATATATTCCAATGGAAAAAAAATGCCGGATCCGGGATTCCAGCTAGTGTTGATCACGAATATTCGAATTTCGAATTTTTATCGCGAATATAGGTACTTCAAAAATTTGAGAATATTTTGAATATAGTGATATATATTCGTAATTTCGAATATTCGATTATTTATTTATTTTTTATATTCGATTTATTTTTATTTTTATCAGTACACATGATCCCTCCCTGCTTCTAGCTTGTGGGCCAATAAGCAGGCTGCAATATACTTGACTTTAGGAGTAGTAGTGTTTGCGAATTTTGCTCTATATTCATTTTTTTCGAATATTCGCTATATTGCTATATATTCTTGTTTTAGCAATATAGCGAATATTCGAAAAAAAACGAATATAGAGCAATTTAGCTAATATAGTGCTATAATATATTTTTTTTATAGTTATTATAAAAAAAATTACAACTATTAGACAAAGAAGAATATAGCACTATATTAGCTAAATTGCTCTATATTCTTTTTTTTCGAATATTCTTTTTTTTCAAATATTCGCTATATTGCTATATATTCTTGTTTTAGAATATTACGAATATTCGAAAAAACTAAGTTATAGCAATATAGCGAATATTCAAAAAAAAAAACACGAATATAGAGCAATTTAGCTAATATAGTGCTATAATATTCTTTGTCTAAAAGATGAAAAATTCGCAATAAAAATTCAAAAATTAGAAAATTCGAATACGAAAATTCGCATATTACACGATCATTACCTTGCCGATTTTTTTGAGTAAAAAAAATCGTAGAATATAACGAATATTCGAATTTGCGAATATTCTACGAATATTCTACGAAATATTCGCGAAATATTGCAAATTCGAATATGACCCCTGCTGCTCATCACTAATTCCAGCAAGTGCTGCAGTTTTTTCTCCGTTCAAATACCGTAAAAGGACTGAACTGAAGACGTCCTGATGCAAAGTGCCCTTAACATTTATGTGCAGTGGGTAATTATCGATGGACATTACCCGGCGTCGGCTTCGCTCTGGTGCAGTGACTCGGGCAAATCACAGATAATGATGAGAAAATGCGCCGGAGCTCAGGGCGATCCTGAGAGGCAGAGAAATACTGAGCGATGAGCAGTAATTAACTTCCATAGATTTTACTCCTCCCGTCTGGAAGAAAAAAGAGGCGAAAGAGAAACAGCGCTAAATATATAATAAAAGTGATTTTCAACGCAGGCGACGAGCGGACGCGGCCTAAATAAGAGGAGAATGTAACCGCGACTGCTGAGAAAAGAGAATCACTGCAGGAAGATCCGAAGAGTCATTTATTACCTGCGCTGTAATATATAGCAGAGCTGAGGCGGAGTATAGTAGTGATGAGCTCTTACATAGGACTGCAGGTGACATCTACTACATTATCTGTACTCAGAGAGCTATCACTGTGTTATCTGTGGTGTTACATAGGACTGCAGGTGACATCTATTACATTATCTGTACTCAGAGAGTTATCACTGTTATCTGTGGTGTTACATAGGACTGCAGGTGACATCTACTACATTATCTGTACTCAGAGAGCTATCACTGTGTTATCTGTGGTGTTACATAGGACTGCAGGTGACATCTACTACATTATCTGTACTCAGAGAGCTATCACTGTGTTATCTGTGGTGTTACATAGGACTGCAGGTGACATCTACTACATTATCTGTACTCAGAGCGCTATCACTGTGTTATCTGTGGTGTTACATAGGACTGCAGGTGACATCTACTACATTATCTGTACTCAGAGAGCTATCACTGTGTTATCTGTGGTGTTACATAGGACTGCAGGTGACATCTACTACATTATCTGTACTCAGAGAGTTATCACTGTGTTATCTATGGTGTTACATAGGACTGCAGGTGACATCTCCTACATTATCTGTACTCAGCAAATAATCACTGTGTTATCTATGGTGTTACATAGGACTGCAGGTGACATCTACTACATTATCTGTACTCAGAGATATCATTGTGTTATCTGTGGCGTTACACAGGACTGCAGATGACATCTACTACATTATCTGTACTCAGAGAGTTATCACTGTGTGATCTGTAGTGTTACATAGGACTGCAGGTGACATCTACTACATTATCTGTACTCAGAGAGATATCACTGTGGTATCTGTGGTGTTACATAGGACTGCAGGTGACATCTACTACATTATCTGTACTCAGAGAGTTATCACTGTGTTATCTGTGGTGTTACATAGGACTGCAGGTGACATCTACTACATTATCTGTACTCAAAGTTATAAATGTGTTATCTGTAGTGTTACATAGGACTGCAGGTGACATCTACTACATTATCTATACTAAGATAGTTATCACTGTGTTATCTGTGGTGTTACATAGGACTGCAGGTGACATCTATTACATTATATGTACTCAGAGATTTCACTGTGTTATCTGTGGTGTTACATAGGACTGCAGGTGACATCTACTACATTATCTGTACTCAGAGAACTATCACTGTGTTATCTGTGGTGTTGCATAGGACTGCAGGTGACATCTACTACATTATCTGTACTCAGAGAGTTATCACTGTGTTATCTGCAGATACCATTTACTGCTTAACCCTTTGTTTCCGGGGCAGTTGACTGTACTGGAGGTGGTTTTCATTCTGCTGAGGTATCATCTTCAGGCCCGCTTATGGATTGTGGCTTATACTGGATTGTGGCTTATACGGTGTAATCAGGTCTCACTCTTAGCAGTTATATGATCAGTTACTGCATTGAGCAATCACTTAGCGCAGGTTTACGAGTCCTCAGATCGCCTCTTCCTCGTCTCGTCATCGCCGTCGTTCCTGTTACTTCTTTACCTGCGAGGGTTCTGCAGCCAATTAGTGCACAATGAAGATGGAGTAATCAGATCTCACAGCTTTAAAAAAAATTACAATTCTTTTCGGTATTTTTTTACAGCATTCAACCAGTATGATAAATGATATAATATTTTAATATTTTGGACATTTTCAGAGGCGGTGCCACCCTTTATGTTTACCTTTTTAAATAAATATATATATATATATATATATATAAGGTGAATGTTTTGTTTTTACATTTTGCATAATTTAGACATTTTTTTATAAGCTTTATTTTACAGTGTGTCATTTTCTTTTCTTAGTTCCTTTGGGGACTTGAACCTGTAATCATTTGATTGCTTGTACTATACATTATAATACTTCTATATTACACCGTAGGTATATTTATCATCCAGAACATGGCAGTCCTTCAGATGGTCCCCGGGGCTTGTTCATCCACTTAGCACCCCGCAATTACATTTAAGGCTGTGGATCAGAGGACAAAGGGCACTCCCTCTCTCTGTTTAACCACTCTAGTGCAGCATCTGAGGGGTTAAACTGCTGTGATCATAAGTATTGGTTCAAGCTTCTGAGCCCGCTCCCTCACAGCAGCGTATTAGTATATTGCTGAGTCTTAAAGGGGTTGTCCGGACTCCCAGCACCCCCACCAATCAGCTGTTCGAAGAGAAAGATGCGCTTGTACAAGTTTACGCTTTTATGATGCGTTGACTTAAGGGGTTAACATGATGTTTTAACTTTTGTGTATGTTTAGTGTTTTTTGTTGTTTTTACAGCAGGCTCAGGGTTTGGTGTTTTTATCAGTTTTTTACTAGTGTTGATCGAGCACCAAAGTACTCGTGTGCTCGAGTAGAAAACTTTGCGATGCTCGGGTGTTCTACCGAGCACCCAAGCACAATGGAAGTCAATGGGAGAACCCCAAGTACCCCCTGCTCTGAAGAGGACAGGGTGTCAGGACTCTAGTTCGGCTTAGGAGTTCCTGCTCGGACTCCATATATAGCTATGTCCATATATGGAGTCAGTGCTTGGGGACACCCCAGTGCATTTAAATCTAATTTAGCCTGTATTTCAGAAAAATTTCTGCCGGGATTCGAACTCAAGACCTTCAATTCTAATAGCTGCATAGCCACTTAAAAAAAATAATAAATATGAGACTTCTACTGTACTGTACTTCTACTGAGACCTATACAGTAGAAGTCTCATATTTTTTATTTTATTCTTTTTGTGATTAGCTATGCAGCCATATAGTGTAGGGGTTAAAGTTCTGGGCTATGATGCCAAAGCTGTGAGTTCAAATACCATCACAAACTTTTTCCAAAATTGAGGTTAAATAAGATTTATATAATTATATATTTTTTTGTAATTGTAAAAAATGTATGGCACAAAATAAATGTGTAATTACAAAAAAAAAATATATATATATATATATATATATATGTGTGAGAGGATGGGGGCACCTTGTATAAGTGGCTGCCAGGAAGAGAGAGAGGTGGGAAGAGAATCCTCCGAACCCAGTGGCGTATCCAAGCTATGGCAGCCATGGCTAGTGCCATAGGCGCCAAGCGGGGGGGGGGCGACCAGGGCCGATCCTACACGCAGTGGCGTATCCAAGCTATGGCAGCCATGGCTAGTGCCATAGGCGCCAAGCGGGGGGGGGGCGACCAGGGCCGATCCTACACGGGGTGCAGTGGGTGCCCGGGCCCCGCACCCCAGCGCTGCGGCCCTGGTGACAAGTGGGGGCGGCCGCGGCCGGCGGCAGGTCAGAGCAGGAGATGAGCGCCTCCATTGCGGAAGCGCTCATCTCCATAGTCATCTGTATTGCCGTCCTCAGGACGGCAATACAGATGCCTGTCTGTGCTGCGGCAGAGGAGGGAGAGGTGTGTCCCCTCCTGTTCCTCTGATAGGCTGCCGGCTTAGTGCTGGCAGCCTATCAGAGGCCGGTGATGGCGCGATGACGTCATCGCGTCGCCTGAGCCGTATAGCGAGGGACACACAGACGGAAGAGGTGGCCTGCATCGCATCGCATTGCTGGAGGTAAGTATAAGTGTATTATTTTTTTTAATTTTTTTATATAGGTACAATACTGGGCTGGCACATGATAAGGGGGGCTACTGGGCTGGCACATAAGGGGGGCTACTGGGCTGGCACATAAGGGGGGACTACTGGGCTGGGCTGGCACATGATAAGGGGGGCTACTGGGCTGGCACATGATAAGGGGGGACTACTGGGCTGGCACATGATAAGGGGGGACTACTGGGCTGGCACATGATAAGGGGGGACTACTGGGCTGGCACATGATAAGGGGGGCTACTGGCACATGATATGGGGGGCTACTGGCACATGATATGGGGGCACTCTGGCTACTGGCACATGATATGGGGGCACTCTGGCTACTGACACATGATATGGGGGGGCTCTGGCTACTGACACATGATATGGGGGGGCTCTGGCTACTGGCACATGATGGTGGGGGGGGCTCTGGCTACTGGCACATGATATGGGGGGGCTCTGGCTACTGGCACATGATATGGGGGGCTACTGGCACATAAGGGGGGCTACTGGCACATGATAAGGGGGGCTACTGGCACATGATAAGGGGGCTACTGGCACATGATAAGGGGGGCTACTGGCACATGATAAGGAGGGCTACTGGCACATAGGGGGGCTACTGGCACATAAGGGGGGCTACTGGCACATGATATGGGGGGGCTCTGGCTACTGGCATATGATATGGGGGGCTCTGGCTACTGGCACATGATGGTGGGGGGGCTCTTATTTCTGGCACATGATTGGGGGCACTCTGGCTACTGGCACATGATATGGGGGGGCTCTGGCTACTGGCACATGATATGGGGGGCTACTGGCACATGATAAGGGGGGCTACTGGCACATGATAAGGGGGGCTACTGGCACATGATAAGGGGGCTACTGGCACATGATAAGGGGGGCTACTGGCACATGATAAGGAGGGCTACTGGCACATAGGGGGGCTACTGGCACATAAGGGGGGCTACTGGCACATGATATGGGGGGGCTCTGGCTACTGGCATATGATATGGGGGGCTCTGGCTACTGGCACATGATGGTGGGGGGGCTCTTATTTCTGGCACATGATTGGGGGCACTCTGGCTACTGGCACATGATATGGGGGGGCTCTGGCTACTGGCACATGATATGGGGGGCTACTGGCACATGATAAGGGGGGCTACTGGCACATGATAAGGGGGGCTACTGGCACATGATAAGGGGGGCTACTGGCACATGATAAGGGGGCTACTGGCACATGATAAGGGGGGGCTACTGGCACATAGGGGGGCTACTGGCACATAAGGGGGGCTACTGGCACATGATATGGGGGGGCTCTGGCTACTGGCATATGATATGGGGGGCTCTGGCTACTGGCACATGATGGTGGGGGGGCTCTTATTTCTGGCACATGATTGGGGGCACTCTGGCTACTGGCACATGATATGGGGGGCTCTGGCTACTGACACATGATATGGGGGGGCTCTGGCTACTGACATGATATGGGGGGGCTCTGGCTACTGGCACATGATGGTGGGGGGGCTCTTATTACTGGCACATGATTGGGGGCATCTATGGGGGCACATCTTACTGCAGATTATTGGGGGGCACTATAGGGGCATCTACTGAGGCTAAAAAAGAAGATATTTTATATGGGGGCTCTGTATAGGGGCATTTTATACTGGGACACATTATGGTGGGTACTATGGGGAAGGGGGGGGCACTATGGGGGTCATCTACGGGGGCACTGAGAAGGGGTATTTTATATTGGCACATTATGGGAACATTAGCTCAACTAGGGGCATTACAAATGTTTTGCATATTATAAGGAGAATTATTACTACTGGGGGGGCATTATGGTGGGCTTTATTACTCCCCCATGGTATGACCCCCTAGTAGCAGCACCAGCCTCTCCCTGCTCTGCTATCCCTCTGCCCTTTCTCCAAATCCTTATTATGAAATCTTTCTCATTAGGTTAAAGCACAACATCAGCTCCGCCGAGCCCCCGGCCAAAGTGTTGAAGTGGCGTCCGAGATCCCCAAGGGCCAAGCCAAGTAACTGTAAGTTTTTATGGGGGTTCTACAAAAGAGCTATCGTGTTTTTTTTTTTGTTAAGGTTATCTGAAAGATGGGTTTAAAATATTTTGACAGGGGCGCAGTTTCAGTGCTTGCCATAGGCGCCATTTTCACTAGATACGCCTCTGTCCGAACCACAAGCTATTAAAGCATCCGTAGCTGTCAGGAAATGTATCCTGTCACCTGCAACTACTAGCTCCGCACCCCCTATAGCCACACCCCCAAGGACCACCAATATCCAATCATTTGTCAGCAGGGCCACTGATTACCAGCTGAACACGGGAATTTTAGGCAAACCTTGAGAAACTTTAAAGACCACAAATAGACTTCAATGCAAAGAACTCAGCTGACCAAAAAGTGCAGCCAAAAATGATCAACGCCCCTTCAAGCTGCGTCCATGGCCTTGCTGTAGTGGATATGAACCTGATCCCCCTTCTAGCAATGTTGCCATGTTCTTTAGATGACATCTGCACAGAACTCTCTCCCTCGTAGTGCACCAGACCCACTATCTCCAGCACTTTGCATCTCTTACAGCTTGTCATTTTCATCTCATTTTGAGGTGGCCTCCTGACACTGGCACATCAAGGAGCCTAACGTTTCCCTCAGTCTCGTGGTCACCTTCAGACGACTCCTTCTCATGTCTCCCACTGCCTTTTTAATACCAGTGCTTGCAGGAACAAATCGATAAGCCTAATACTTACAGATAGCATATCCACTGATGGGATGAGGATAATGAGGTCTACTGAGGCAGACGAAGAGGAGAAGCTGGGAAGAAGAAATTAGGTGCTTAATCTCCACTAAAAGGACTGGGTTCCTTCACCGCTTTGTACTTTGCACGGCTTTGAATCTTTCATCCAGTCAATGACCCCCTCCCCCAGATACATAACTTCATATCAGTTATAAGTGTCCGGGCGTCTTTCTAATGTCTTTGGCTCTATCATTAGATCATTGCACAGAGAATTAGCAGCTTTGTCAGGTCTGATGTTGTATGTGGCCCCTATCGGCTCGGACTTTAGGAGACGGACCTCAGGCTGCAGCTATGTCAGTGAGATAATGATCATTAACCAGGGAAGGCTCGGAGCACCTACAGGTCTCGATGAATGAGGGAATCAACATTAAAGGGCCAGTGTCCACTACTGTATCTAAACTGATCATTATCAGCAAGATTATTATCAAAAGTAAAGCAAAACTCAAACCTGTAGACTGCCCCTGGGCATGGGAGCAGGGCAGGGTCGGAAAAGATTCCAGGCCCAAGCTCAAATGCATACGCGTTAAAATTTTGATGTACCCTTCCGACCAGTGGTAAAGGCAAATTTCGATAGACATTATATATAGTGCTATCACACATCCAGGAGAATACAGCGCACATACCTCTTATATCCGGTATAAGAGGTTTGTCCTCTGACTATATATGTTCCAAATGGTACCTTTGAACCGAAACCAAGTTCGGTAAAAGGTTTTTTACAGTACAAATTAATTTCTGAAGCCAATACATTCTAATACTGTACGGAGCGCTCGCTCTGAACAGTATTCTAACAAAGGTTTATGTGAATCGACTTCGGATGTTTCATCTGAAGTGGATTCGCTCATCCCTGGTTATAATGCTGCCAATGGTGCCTCCATTACTTATAAAGGCATCACAGGGTTTATTATCTCTGTACTGTGACATCAATGTGCTCAGAAAGCTATCCCTGTGTTATCTGTGGTGTTACATAGGACTGCAGGTGACATCCACTACATTATCTGTACTCAGATAGTTATCACTGTGTTATCTGTGGTGTTACATAGGACTGCAGGTGACATCTACTACATTATCTGTACTAGGAGAGCTATCACTGTTATCTGTGGTGTTACATAGGACTGCAGGTGACATCTACTACATTATCTGTACTGAGAGAGTTATCACTGTGTTATCTGTGGTGTTACATAGGACTGCAGGTGACATCTACTACATTATCTGTACTCAGAGAGATATCACTGTGTTATCTGTGGTGTTACATAGGACTGCAGGTGACATCTACTACATTATCTGTACTCAGAGACTTATCACTGTGTTATCTGTGGTGTTACATAGGACTGCAGGTGACATCTACTACATTATCTGTACTAGGAGAGCTATCACTGTTATCTGTGGTGTTACATAGGACTGCAGGTGACATCTACTACATTATCTGTACTGAGAGAGTTATCACTGTGTTATCTGTGGTGTTACATAGGACTGCAGGTGACATCTACTACATTATCTGTACTGAGAGAGATATCACTGTGTTATCTGTGGTGTTACATAGGACTGCAGGTGACATCTATTACATTATCTGTACTCAGAGCTATCACTGTGTTATCTGGGGTGTTACATAGGACTGCAGGTGACATCTACTACATTATCTGTACTCAGAGAGTCATCACTGTGTTATCTGTGCTGTTACATAGGACTGCAGGTGACATCTACTACATTATCTGTACTCAGAGAGTTATCACTGTGTTATCTGTGGTGTTACATAGGACTGCAGGTGACATCTACTACATTATCTGTACTCAGAGAGTTATCACGGTGTTATCTGTGATGTTACATAGGACTGCAGGTGACATCTACTACATTATCTGTACTCAGAGAGTTATCACGGTGTTATCTGTGGTGTTAGATAGGACTGCAGGTGACATCTACTACATTATCTGTACTCAGAGAGATATCACTGTGTTATCTGTGGTGTTACATAGGACTGCAGGTGACATCTACTACATTATCTGTACTCAGAGAGTTATCACGGTGTTATCTGTGATGTTACATAGGACTGCAGGTGACATCCACTACATTATCTGTACTCAGAGAGTTATCACTGTGTTATCTGTGGCGTTACACAGGACTGCAGGTGACATCTACTACATTATCTGTACTCAGAGATTTCACTGTGTTATCTGTGGTGTTACATAGGACTGCAGGTGACATCTACTACATTATCTGTACTCAGAGAGTTATCACTTTGTTATCTGGGGTGTTACATAGGACTTCAGGTCACATCTACTATTATCTGTACTCAGAGAGTTATCACTGTGTTATCTGCAGATACCATTTACTGCTTAACCCTTTGTTTCCTGGGCAGTTGACTGTACTGGAGGTGGTTTTCATTCCGCTTATGGTCCCTCTGGCAGGATTGTGGCTTATACGGTGTAATCAGGTCTCACTCTTAGCAGTTATATGATCAGTTACTGCATTGAGCAATCACTTAGCGCAGGTTTACGAGTCCTCAGATCGCCTCTTCCTCGTCTCGTCATCGCCGTCGTTCCTGTTACTTCTTTACCTGCGAGGATTCTGCAGCCAATTAGTGCACAATGAAGATGGAGTAATCAGATCTCACCCTGACTTTACCGCTCATCACCTTCACCTGACAAAAGCTCCTTTTCCTTAGGCCTCATGCACATGACCGTTGTGTGCATCCGTGGCCGTTGTGCCGTTTTCCGTTTTTATTTGCGGACCTATTGACTTTCAATGGGTCCGTGGAAAAATCGGAAAATGCACCGTTTTGCAGCCGCATCCGTGTTTCCTGTCCGTCAAAAAAATATGACCTGTCCTATTTTTTTGACGGACAACGGTTCACGGACCCATTCAAGTCAATGGGTCCGTGAAAGAACACGGATGCACACAAGATTGGCATCCGCGTCCGTGATCCGTGGCCGTAGGTTACTTTCATACAGACGGATCCGCTGATCCGTCTGCATAAAAGCTTTTTCAGAGCTGAGTTTTCACTTCGTGAAAACTCATATCCGACAGTATATTCTAACACAGAGGCGTTCCCATAGTGATGGGGACGCTTCTAGTTAGAATATATTACGAACTGTGTACATGACTGCCCTCTGCTGCCTGGCAGCACCCGATCTCCTACAGGGGGCTGTGATCCGCACAATTAACCCCTCAGGTGCTGCACCTGAGGGGTTAATTGTGCATATCATAGCCCCCTATAAGAGATCAGGGGCTGCCAGGCAGCAGGGGGCAGACCCCCCTCCCTCCCCAGTTTTAATTTCATTGGTGGCCAGTGCGGCCCCCCGGCCCCTCCTCCCTCCCTCTATTGTATTATTTTCATTGGTGGCATAGTGTGCGGCCCCCCCTTCCTCCCTCTATTATATTATTTTCATTTGTGGCATCATACTTACCTGCTGCGCTGTCTGTGACCGGCCGGGAGCTCCTCCTACTGGTAAGTGACAGGTCTGTGCGGCGCATTGCTTAATGATCTGTCACTTACCAGTAGGAGGAGCTCCCGGCTGGTCACAGACAGCGCAGCAGGTAAGTATGATGCTTCTAATATTGCTAAGTAACCATGGCAACCAGGACTGCAGTAGCGTCCTGGTTGCCATGGTTACCGATCGGAGCCCCAGCGATTAAACTGTGACTCCGATCAGAACTCTCCGCTGGGGAGGGGAGGCCGCACACTGTGCCACCAATGAAAATAATACAATAGAGGAAGGGAGGGGGGGCCGGGGGGGCCGCACACTGGCCACCAATGAAAAAAATACAATAGAGGGAGGGAGGGGGGGCCGGGGGGGGCACACACTGGCCACCAATGAAATTAATACAATAGAGGGAGGGAGGGGGGTCGAGGGGGGGTCTGCCCCCTGCTGCCTGGCAGCCCCTGATCTCTTACAGGGGACTATGATACGCACAATTAACCCCCTCAGGTGCGGCACCTGAGGGGTTAATTGTGCGGATCACAGCCCCCTGTAAGAGATCGGGGGCTGCCAGGCAGCAGGGGGCAGTCATGTACACAGTTCTTAGTATATTCTAACTTGAAGCGTCCCCATCACCATGGGAACGCCTCTGTGTTAGAATATACTGTCGGATCTGAGTTTCACGATCTAACTCATATCCGACAGTATATTCTAACATAGAGGCGTTCCCATGGTGATGGGGACGCTTCAAGTTAAAATATACCATCGGATTGGAGAAAACTCTGATCCTATGGTATATTAACTCCTGACTTTACATTGAAAGTCAATGGGGGACGGATCCGTTTGCAATTGCACCATATTGTGTCAATGTCAAACGGATCCGTCCACATTGACTTGCATTGTAAGTCAGGACAGATCCGTTTGGCTCTGCAGGCGGACACTAAAACGACTTTTTTTTCATGTCCGTGGATCCTCCATCAAGGAAGACCCAAGGACGAAAAAACGGTCACGGATCACGGACCAACGAAACCCCGTTTTGCGGATCGTGAAAAAATACTGTCGTGTGCATGAGGCCTTAAGGATAGATTCACACAGAGGTTTTTTTTTTGTTATTTGAAAAATGCCTCTTTATTACTGTACACTCCTTGTTTTTACATAAAACACCAGATTTTACATGCTAAGAAAATGATGAAACACATCACAAACTCTGGGGTTTGCAGCTTTAAAAAAATTACAATTCTTTTCAGTATTTTTTTACGGCATTCAACCAGTATGATAAATTCTATAATAATTTTATATTTTGGACATTATCAGAGGCGGCGCCGCCTCTTTATGTTTAACTTTTTAAAATATATATATATTTATATATAAAAGGTGAATGTTTTGTTTTTACATTTTGTATAATTTAGACATTTTTTTATAAGCTTTATTTTACAGTGTGTCATTTTCTTTTCTTAGTTCCTTAGGGGATTTGAACCTGTAATCATTTGATTGCTTGTACTATACATTATAATACTTCTATATTATTATCTCTGTATTGTGACATCACTGTATTTATTATCCCTGTACTGTGACATCACTGTTTATTATCCATGAACTGTGACATCACTGTGTTTATGATCTCTGTACTGTGACATCACTGTGTTTATGATCTCTGTACTGTGACATCACTGTGTTTATGATCTCTGTACTGTGACATCACTGTGCTTATTATCTCTGTACTGACATCACTGTGTTTATTATCTCTGTACTGTGACATCACTGTGTGTATTATCTCTGTACTGTGACATCACTGTGTTTATTACTCCTGTACTGTGACATCACTGTGTTTATTATCTCTGTACTGTGACATCACTGTGTTTATTATTCCTGTACAGTGACATCACTGTGTTTATTATCCCTATACTGTGACATCACTGTGTTTATTATCTCTTTACTGTGACGTCACTGTGTTTATTATCTCTGTCCTGTGACATCGCTGTGTTTATATTCTCTGTACTGTGACATCACTGTGTTTATTATCCCTGTACTGTGACATCACTGTGTTTATTATCCCTGTACTGTGACATCACTGTGTTTATTTTCCCTGTACTGTGACATCGCTGTGTTTTTTATCCCTGTACTGTGACATCACTGTGTTTATTATTCCTGTACTGTGACATCACTGTGTTTATTATCCCTGTACTGTGACATCACTGTGTTTATTATCTCTGTACTGTGACATCACTGTGTTTATTATCCCGGTACTGTGACATCACTGTGTTTATTATCTCTGTACTGTGATATCACTGTGTGTATTATCCCTGTACTGTGACATCACTGTGTGTATTATCCCTGTACTGTGACATCACTGTGCTTATTATCTCTGTACTGTGACATCACTGTGTTTATTATCTCTGTACTGTGACATCACTGTGTTTATTATCTCTGTCCTGTGACATCGCTGTGTTTATATTCTCTGTACTGTAACATCTCTCTGTTTATTATCCCTGTACTGTGACATCACTGTGTTTATTATCCCTGTACTGTGACATCACTGTGTTTATTACTCCTGTACTGTGACATCACTGTGTTTATTATCTATGTACTGTGACATCACTGTGTTTATTATTCCTGTACAGTGACATCACTGTGTTTATTATCCCTATACTGTGACATCACTGTGTTTATTATCTCTTTACTGTGACGTCACTGTGTTTATTATATCTGTCCTGTGACATCATTGTGTTTATTATCTCTGTCCTGTGACATCGCTGTGTTTATATTCTCTGTACTGTGACATCACTGTGTTTATTATCCCTGTACTGTGACATCACTGTGTTTATTATCCCTGTACTGTGACATCACTGTGTTTATTTTCCCTGTACTGTGACATCACTGTGTTTATTATCGCAGTACTGTGATATCACTGTGTGTATTATCCCTGTACTGTGACATCACTGTGTTTATTATCGCAGTACTGTGACATCACTGTGTTTATTATCTCTGTACTGTGACGTCACTGTATTTATTTTCCCTGTACTGTGACATCACTGTGTTTATTATCCCTGTACTGTGATATCACTGTGTGTATTATCTCTGTACTGTGACATCACTGTGTTTATTATTCCTGTACTGTAACATCACTGTGTTTATTATCTCTTTACTGTGACGTCACTGTGTTTATTATCTCTGTCCTGTGACATCATTGTGTTTATTATCTCTGTCCTGTGACATCACTGTGTTTATTATCTCTGTACTGTGACATCACTGTGTTTATTATCCCTGTACTGTGACATCACTGTGTTTATTACTCCTGTACTGTGACATCACTGTGTTTATTTTCCCTGTACTGTGACATCGCTGTGTTTATTATCCCTTTACTGTGACATCACTGTGCTTATTATCCCTGTACTGTGACATCACTGTGTTTATTATTCCTGTACTGTGACATCACTGTGCTTATTATCCCTGTACTGTGACATCACTGTGTTTATTATCGCAGTACTGTGACATCACTGTGTGTATTAACCCTGTACTGTGACATCACTGTGTTTATTATTGCAGTACTGTGACATCACTGTGTTTGTGATCTCTGTACTGTGACGTCACTGTGTTTATTTTCCCTGTACTGTGACATCACTGTGTGTATTATCCCTGAACTGTGACATCACTGTGTGTATTATCTCTGTACTGTGACATCACTGTGTGTATTATCTCTGTACTGTGATATCACTGTGTTTTTTATCTCTGCACTGTGACATCACTGTGTTTATTATTTCTCTACTGTGACATTACTGTGTTTATTATCCCTGCACTGTGACATCACTGTGTTTATTATCATATACTGTGACATCACTGTGTTAATTATCTCTGTATTGTGACATCACTGTGTGTATTATCCCTGTACTGTGACATCATTGTGTGTATTATCTCTGTACTGTAACATCACTGTGTGTATTATCTCTGTACTGTGACATCACTGTGTTTATTATCCCTGTACTGTGACATCACTGTGTTTATTATACCTGCGCTGTGACATCACTGTGTTTATTATCCCTGTACTGTGACATCACTGTGTTTATTTTCCCTGTACTGTGACATCACTGTGTTTATTATCCCTGCACTGTGACATCACTGTGTTTATTATCATATACTGTGACATCACTGTGTGTATTATCTCTGTACTGTAACATCGCTATGTTTATTATCCCTGTACTGTGACGTCACTGTGTTTATTTTCCCTGTGCTATTGCATTGACCGGACACCCTAGGGGTGGTGTACGTGAGCGTACTAGTGATAAGGTGCCGAGGATAGTAGTACTCACAGTTAAGTTGTCCCCTGGGCCGGTGTCACGAGGGTGTCAAGAGCCACGTCTGACTCCGTTATACCCGGGGTCAGGAAGTCGCAGCGGGTGGCTGCGCGCTCTATGTATAAAGATAGTGCTGTTTCTTAATGGTAGCTTTCTGGGTTTGCCTTGCAATCCTTTTTGGCTCACTTAGGGATCCGTAGCTTCTTCTTCTCAGCTGTTTCTTGTCCAGCAATCCCAACCTCCTTATATTCCCCTCTCCCAGTTCTCTGGTTGCCAGATATAGAGCTTCCTGCCTGGACTTCTATACTGACCCACTGGAGCTGAGTAGCTGTGTTCCCTGGTTGTTGTTCCAGAACGCTACCCTCCGGATCCCTGTTGGGCTTTTGTTGTCTGCTGTTTTCGCCCACCTGGGATTATATGTTTGTCTGTATTGTCTGTCCTCTCCTTGGTGTTTTCCTTTAGTGTCAGTGGTGCGGACTAGTGATCCCACCGCCCTGTTCACTACGTAGGGCTCATCTTAGGGAAAGCCAGGGTTTAGGCACGTGATCGGCGTACGGGTGAGGAACCCGTCTAGGGACGTCAGGGCAGTCAGGTGCCAGCCTCAAGGTGAGTCAGGGGTCACCACCTTTCCCTCTCCCTTGGACAGGGCCTTCCCATTTCCCTCCCTTTGCGTGACGCCGGTCATGACAGCCGGTGTACAGTGGATGGGAAGATAGTACAAAATCCTCCGAGGCACTCTCTGTTGCAGGGAACACCAGCCAGATGTTGGTTGAGGTGCCCTTGATGGTATAGGTGTTTAAGGTGCTTTGGTGGCTGGGCCCCTGGTTCGTGACGCCAGCAACGTAAAGGTGCAATGAGTAGATGAAGTGGAATGATGAGAGAGAAAGTAGTTGAATTAAACAGGAACTTTACTTGGCAGTTGTAATCTTGCAGTGAATAGCATTTGGCAGAAGCACTTTGTATTGCATAAAATTGGCATAGATGATAAAGCTGCAAATTCCCATTAGCAGGCTCTGTGAGGCGCTGTATGTAGGTTCCAGCCCAACTTACTTATGCAGGATTGGTGAAGATACTCTACTTGGTTCCTGGTCTTGCTCAGGCTTTCTATCCCTGCAATTATATGAATATTAAACATAAACTTGTACTCAGTTGTCAGGGGGTGTCCAGGCGCCGGAAGCTTCTCCTGGTCACTTGGTGTTGTGGAGTCCTTAACCTGGGAATGCTCTAACCTCCACAAGTTCAAGTAGATTAACTCCTGGGGCAAAGCCCAGGAGGACAGAGACAGAGTCTGACTCTCCTCCCTCCTTCTAACTTCTCTCTCCCCACACTCTCTAACTCTAACTTCTCTCTCCCCACACTCTCTAACTCTAACTTCTCTCTCCTTACACTCTATAACTCTAACTTCTCTCTCCCCACACTCTCTAACTCTAACTTCTCTCTCCCTACACTCTATAACTCTAACTTCTCTCTCCCTACACTCTCTAACTCTAACTTCTCTCTCCCCACACTCTCTAACTCTAACTTCTCTCTCCCCACACTCTCTAACTCTAACTTTTCTCTCCCCACACTCTCTAACTCTAACTTCTCTACCCCCACACTCTCTAACTCTAACTTCTCTCTCCCCACACTCTCTAACTCTAACTTCTCTCTCCCTACACTCTATAACTCTAACTTCTCTCCCCCTACACTCTATAACTCTAACTTCTCTCTCCCTACACTCTCTAACTCTAACTTCTCTCCCCCCACACTCTCTAACTCTATCTTCTCTCTCCCCACACTCTCTAACTCTAACTTCTCTCTCCCCACACTCTCTAACTCTAACTTCTCTACCCCCACACTCTCTAACTCTAACTTCTCTCTCCCCACACTCTCTAGTCTCTAACTCTAACTTCCTGTTGCTGGCCTATTTTAAATGATGCAATGGAGACCTCTAGTGTTGGCAAAGTGTAGTGCGTTTGAACAGCCTGAAATAGGAATTTAGCAGCATATGATGAAAGCAAATACAGTAATGAGTGCAAAATGACATGAAATGGAAATAGCATTTTGGAGTGGCCCCCACACACACATAAGTGTGACATCCCTGTGTTTATTATCTCTATAACTTCTCCAGTCCTCCTGATGTTTGTCCTCACCAGTCCTGAGCTGGCTGGAGAATCTGGCAATGGGGTAGTTTAGCTCTGAGTGCAAAGTTACACCTTGTAAGTATCTCCAGGTTTCTTCCACCTTTATTGTGGTTAATGGTCACAGATTTCCTTCGATGTCCTGAAGAACAATCAGTCATCATCCTGGACCTTTACAGTCCACTGACCTCTATGAGGAGGACATCAGAGCCTTGGTTGATTTATTTACCTGCAGTGCATTTGTCATAAACCCAGTGCACATGGAGGGGTTAACATTGGTCGTCTCAGAAAATCTGCCCTCAGTCCTGCGACGAATGTCATGATTTCATCTTCGAGATAAAGTGAGAAATTGTTCTCTGTTTCATCCATTTCCAATTGCAAATATAAAATGAGATTATGTTCACCCTTCATGGACAAGGTCCCTGAGACCCTCCGCCCCTCCCCCACACAGTCCGCTAATTGATGAGCCATTTTATTGGTTTTCCCAGCAATGAAACTCTGCAGTGTTTTCTTGAAACTCCAGCGTATGATATATGGCAAGGCCGGGGAGCGCAGGGCAATCAGATTTGCATGGCTGCTCTACTAAACTCCTTCTGCAGCCCTGTAGATCTGGGAGAACATACTCAGAGGCAGTAATCATACATTTCACTTAAGATTCACAGCAGCACGAAAACTACATTTAGGGATGTGGCTTCCTCATTAGTTTCTTCTCTTAAAGGAGCATCCACAATGACATGATGTCCTCCGATCCCAAGAAGGAGCCAGTTTTGGTCTCTATCAGAAGCTTTCACCACTCTTATTCTTTCTATTGAGACAGTGACCACCGTGCTCCCCATTTCCAGCCAGGACCTTAAAGTGAATGTTTACCCCTAGAAGACCTTGTACTTTGGAGCTCAGTTATTTCTGATCCAGTACTGAGCTTCATACCCCATACAAAGGCATGGAGTTCCCCTGGGTATTCTGGATTCCTCCCACACTCTAAAGACATACAGTTCTGATAGGGAGTTTAGATTGTGAGCCCTACTCGGGTCAGAGTGAGGATAATGTTTGTACAGCGCTGAAGAATATATCAGGTCCATATAAGTGAGTAAAATAATAATAATAATTCTGTCTGTAGTGAGCTCCCTCTAGTGGTGGCTGTATAATCTGTATGTAGTGAGATCTCTCTAGTGGTGGCTTTATAATCTGTATGTAGTGAGCTCACTCTAGTGGTGGCTGTATAATCTGTATGTAGTGAGCTCCCTCTAGTGGTGGCTGTATAATCTGTATGTAGTGAGCTCCCTCTAGTGGTGGCTGTAGAATCTGTATGTAGTGAACTTTCTCTAGTGGTGGCTGTATAATCTGTATGTAGTGAGCTCCCTCTAGTGGTGGCTGTATAATCTGTATTTAGTGAGCTCACTCTAGTGGTGGCTGTATAATCTGTATGTAGTGAACTTTATCTAGTGGTGGCTGTATAATCTGTATGTAGTGAGCTCCCTCTAGTGGTGGCTGTATAATCTGTATGTAGTGATCTCCCTCTAGTGGTGGCTGTATAATCTGTATATAGTGAGCTTTCTCTAGTGGTGTCTGTATAATCTGTATGTAGTGAGCTTTCTCTAGTGGTGGCTGTATAATCTGTATGTAGTGAGCTTCCTCTAGTGGTGGCTGTATAATCTGTATTTAGTGAGCTCACTCTAGTGGTGGCTGTATAATCTGTATGTAGTGAGCTCCCTCTAGTGGTGGCTGTATAATCTGTATGTAGTGATCTCCCTCTAGTGGTGGCTGTATAATCTGTATGTAGTGAGCTTTCTCTAGTGGTGGCTGTATAATCTGTATGTAGTGAGCTTTCTCTAGTGGTGGCTGTATAATCTGTATGTAGTGAGCTTCCTCTAGTGGTGGCTGTATAATCTGTATGTAGTGAGCTTTCTCTAGTGGTGGCTGTATAATCTGTATGCAGTGAGCTCCCACTAGTGCAGGCTGTATAATCTGTATGTAGTGAGCTCCCCCTAGTGGTGGCTCTATAATCTGTATGTAGTGAGCTCCCTCTAGTGGTGACTGTATAATCTGTATGTAGTGAGCTCCCTCTAGTGGTGGCTGTATAATCTGTATGTAGTGAGCTCCCTCTAGTGGTGACTGTATAATCTATATGTACTGAGCTCCCTCTCGTGGTGACTGTATAATCTGTATGTAGTGAGCACCCTCTAGTGGTGGCTGTATAATCTGTATGTAATGAGCTCCCTCTAGTGGTGGCTGTATAATCTGTATGTAGTGCGCTCCCTGTAGTGGTGGCTGTATAATCTGTATGTAGTGAGCTCCCTCTATTGGTGACTGTATAATCTGTATGTAGAGAGCTCCATCTAGTGGTGGCTGTATAATCTGTATGTAGTGAGCTCCCTCTAGTGGTGACTGTATAATCTATATGTAGTGAGCTCCCTCTAGTGGTGGCTGTATAATCTGTATGTAGTGAGCTCCCTCTAGTGGTGACTGTATAATCTATATGTAGTGAGCTTCCTCTAGTGGTGACTGTATAATCTATATGTAGTGAGCTCCCTCTAGTGGTGGCTGTATAATCTGTATGTAGTGAGCTCCCTCTAGTGGTGACTGTATAATCTATATGTAGTGAGCTCCCTCTAGTGGTGGCTGTATAATCTGTATGCAGTGAGCTCCCTCTACTGGTGACTGTATAATCTGTATGTAGTGAGCTCCCTCTAGTGGTGACTGTATAATCTATATGTAGTGAGCTCCCTCTAGTGGTGACTGTATAATCTATATGTGGTGAGCTCCCTCTAGTGGTGGCTGTATAACCAGAGGGAGCTCAGGGAACTTCTTCTCACTCTGTGTTGTGTGGTGTCTTCAGGGAGCACAGCATTTGATCAAGTAACTGTTGAAATTTGGAGCTCTGTAGAGGGAAAAGTGCCCGGGAGGCTAGTCCTGAGCTGGCATGCCCTAGTAAATATGCCTGTTTGGCTGATATTAGGGATGAAAGCCCAGGGCCAGCAACATTGCAGCAGGGCATTTTTTCCTAGCAACCAGGAGGATGACCGCTGCAGGAAGGATGGGAATAGGAGTGCAGCAAAGGTCAGACAGATGCTGGTGGTATGGGACTCTATTATTAGTAGGACAGACAGGGTCATCTGTCGCCAAGACCATGCATGCCGAACAGTGTGTTGTCTGCTGGGTGCTCGGGTTCGGCATATTGTGGATCGGATTGACATATTGCTGGGTGGGGCTGGGGAAGACCCGGCTGTCATGGTATACATTGGCACCAATGACAAAGTCAGGTAGAGATGGAAGATGCTTAAAAAGATTTTAGGAAACTAGGAGAGAAGCTCAAGTCCAGGACCTCCAAGGTAGTGTTTTCAGAAATACTACCAGTGCCACGAGCGTCACCAGAGAGACAACGAGAGCTTAGGGGTTAAATATGTGGATTAGAAGCTGGTGCAGGAAGGAAGCGTTTGGGTTCATGGAAAACTGGGCCGACTTCTCGGTCTGTTACAGGCTCTAGAGTAGGGACGGGCGGCACCTTAATGGGGAGGGTGCAACTGCCCTGGGGGAAAAAATGGTTAGACAGCTGGAGGAGCTTTTAAACTAGGACCTGGGGGGAGGTGTTATACTAATAAGGGGTAGATAGTGTAGATAGAGAGTGGGTTATAGAAGGGGACAGTGGGGATTTAGTGGGGGCTGGGGTTAGCAAGGAAAATAGGGAGAAGACTGGGCAGAACTATACATTTATAAAAAAAATAAAACTGCTGGTAACAAGAACCACTTACATACAAAAATCAACCAAGGTAACCAAAAAATCCTGGATATTCACTTTATAGGTAATAGTAATTTAAAATGTATTTTCACAAATGCCAGAAGTCTAGCTAGAAAAATGGGGAGCTGGAGGCTGTGGTACTAGAAGAACACATAGATGTAGTTGGTGGGGCTGAGACATGGTTGGACTCTTCACATGACTGGGCTGTTAATATTGAGGGTTTTACACTATTTATAAAAGACCGAGTCAATAGAAAAGGTGGTGGTGTGTGCCTGTATGTGAGGAGTAATCTGAGGACAAGTGTGAAAGAGGCAACTGTGGGTGCGGAGGGTGAGGATGTGGAAACCTTATGGGTGGAAGTTCAAAGGGATATAAACACTGAAAAAATAATACTTGGTGTAATCTATAGACCCCCTAACATCACAGAAGAGATAGAAACGCAACTGTATAACCAAATAGAGCGGGTGGCACAGGCGGGTACAGTGGTCATAATGAGAGATTGTAACTTCCCAGACATTGTCTGGGGTCATGGTTCTGCCTCAACCGCAAAGGGGAGAAGATTCCTCAACTTGCTGCAGGATCACTTCATGGGCCAGTCTGTAGAAGCCCCCACTAGGGGCAATGCTTTGTTGGGTCTGGTAATCTCTAATGATGCAGAGCTTGTTGGTAATGTTACTGTTCGAGAAACACTAAGTAATAGTGACCACAATATAATTCTATTCCCCCTAAACTATAAGAAGCAAACTCTGTCAGGCAGAGCAAAGACACTGAATTTCAAAAAGGCTAAGTTCCCTGGGTTGAGGGCAGCATTTCAGGGCATAGACTGAGAGCAGCTATTGTCACATAATAATACTGAGGATAAATGGGAGAGCTTCAAATCCACATTGAGTAATTGCACTAAAAAAATGTATCCCTTTAGGTAACAAGTATAAACGGCTAAAATTAAACCCCCCATGGCTTACAACTACTGTAAAAAGGCAATAAAAGACAAAAAAAAGGGCATTTAAAAAATACAAATCTGAGGGGTCAGCTGTAGCGTTTGAAAATTACAAAGGGCTTAATAAAATCTGTAAAAAGAAGATGAAATATATAAATGCTAAAAAACCTAGGTCTGAACAGGTAGGTCCACTAAATAATGTTAAAGGGTAAATGTTTTTTGTTTTTTTAGCTCTGTATATACAAAAAAAGAGAAAGGAGCTGATATCTGTGGTGCTGGGGCTGTTAGTACATCCAGTAATATACACAATTGGCTAACTGTAGATAAGGTTCAAGATAAGTTAAATAGGATAAATGTGAACAAGTCTCCGGGTCTAGATGGATTACACCCAAGAGTTCTTAAAGAGCTTAGTTCTGTCATTGCTGTGCCCCTGTTTATAATTTTTAAAGATTCTCTAGGTACTGGTATAGAGCCAAGTGATTGGCGCAAGGCAAACGTGGTGTCCATATTCAAAAAAGGATCTAGGTCCTCCACAGGTAATTATAGACTAGTTAGTTTAACTTCTGTTGTGGGAAAAATGTTTGAAGGACTCTTAAGGGACTATATACAGGAGTATGTGACTATAAATAATATCATAAGTGATAACCAGCATGAGTTTACCAAGGAGAGAAGTTGTCAGACTAACCTGATTTGTTTTTATGAGGAGGTGAGTAATAGCCTGGACAGAGGGGCGGCTGTGGATGTAGTGAGGTGAGTAGTAGCCTGGACAGAGGGGCGGTTGTGGATGTAGTGAGGTGAGTAGTAGCCTGGACAGAGGGGTGGGTGTGGATGTAGTGAGGTGAGTAGAAGCCTGGACAGAGGAGCAGCTGTGGATGTAGTGAGGTGAGTAGTAGCCTGGACAAAGGGGCGGCTGTGGATGTAGTGAGGTGAGTAGTAGCCTGGACAGAGGGGTGGCTGTGGATGTAGTGAGGTGAGTAGAAGCCTGGACAGAGGAGCAGCTGTGGATGTAGTGAGGTGAGTAGTAGCCTGGACAAAGGGGCGGCTGTGGATGTAGTGAGGTGAGTAGTAGCCTGGACAGAGGGGCGGCTGTGGATGTAGTGAGGTGAGTAGTAGACTTGACAGAGGGGCGGCTGTGGATGTAGTGAGGTGAGTAGAAGCCTGGACAGAGGGGCGGCTGTGGATGTAGTGAGGTGAGTAGTAGCCTGGACAGAGGGGTGGCTATGGATGTAGTGAGGTGAGTAGTAGTCTGGACAGAGGGGCGGCTGTGGATGTAGTGAGGTGAGTAGTAGACTGGACAGAGGGGCAGCTGTGAATGTAGTGAGGTGAGTTGTAGCCTGGACAGAGGGGCGGCTGTGGATGTAGTGAGGTGAGTAGTAGACTGGACAGAGGGGCAGCTGTGGATGTAGTGAGGTAAGTAGAAGCCTGGACAGAGGGGCGGCTGTGGATGTAGTGAGGTGAGTAGAAGCCTGGGCAGAGGGGCGGATGTGGATGTAGTGAGGTGAGTAGTAGCCTGGACAGAGGGATGGCTGTGGATGTAGTGAGGTGAGTAGTAGACTGGACAGAGGGGCGGATGTGGATGTAGTGAGGTGAGTAGAAGCCTGGACAGGGGCGGCTGTGGATGTAGTGAGGTGAGTAGTAGACTGGACAGAGGGGCGGCTGTGGATGTAGTGAGGTCAGTAGTAGCCTGGACAGAGGGGCGGCTGTGGCTGTAGCGAGGTGAGTAGTAGTCTGGACGGAGGGGCGGCTGTGGATGTAGTGAGGTCAGTAGAAGCCTGGACAGAGGGGCGGCTGTGGATGTAGTGAGGTGAGTAGTAGCCTGGACAGAGGGGCGGCTGTGGATGTAGTGAGGTAAGTAGTAGACTGGACAGAGGGGCGGCTGTGGATGTAGTGAGGTAAGTAGTAGCCTGGACAGAGGGGCGGCTGTGGATGTAGTGAGGTAAGTAGTAGACTGGACAGAGGGGCGGCTGTAGATATTGTGTTTCTGGATTTTGCAAAGGCTTTTGATCCTGTCCCTCATAGACGTTTAACAGGTAAAGTAAGGTCTATAGGCTTAGAAAGTATAGTTTGTTATTGGATTGAAAACTGGCTGAAGGACCGTGTCCAGAGAGTTGTGGTCAATGATTCCTATTCAGAATGGTCCAGGGTTATAAGTGGTGACCCCAAGGTTCAGTGCCGGGCCCTCTATTATTTAATTTATCTATTAATGATATTGAGGACGGGATTAATAGCACCATTTCTATTTCTGCAGATGACACTGTGTAGTACTGTACAGTCTATAGAAGATGTCCACAAACTACAAGCTGACTTGGACACTGAGTGATTGGGCATCAACTTGGCAAATGAGGTTCAATGTGGACAAATGTAAAGTTCTGCATCCTAGTAGTAATAATCCCCATGCTTCATATGTCCAAGGTAATGTAACACTGGGAGAGTCACTTGTAGAGATAGATTTGGGTGTCCTTGTGGATGGTAGATTAAATAACAGCATACAATGTAAATCAGCTGCTTCTAGGGCCACCAGGATATTGGCATGCATTAAACGAGGCATGGACTCGCGGGGCAGGGATGTAATATTACCACTTTACAAAGCGCTGGTGCGGCCTCATCTGGAATATTCAGTCCAGTTCTGAGCACCAGTCCATAGAAAGGACGCCCTGGAGATGGAGAGAGTACAGAGGAGAGCGACTAAACTGATAAGGGGCCTGGAGGGTCTGAGGTATGAAGAAAGATTCAAATAATTGAATTTATTTAGTCTTGAGAAGAGACATCTAAGGGGAAGAGAGGGGGGGGGGGACATGATTAACCTGTACAAGTATATAAATGGGTCATACAAAAAATAAGGTGAAAAGCTGAAATCCTCAAAAGACAAGGGGCGCTGCCTCCGACTGGAGAGGAAAAAGTTCAGTCCCCAGGAGCGTCAAAGCTTCTTTACTGTAAGAACTGTGCATCTGTGGAATAGACTTCCTCAGGACGTGGTCACAGCAGGAACAGGGGACGGGTTTAAAAAGGGTTTAGACAAATTCTTAAAAGTAAAAAACATTAATGCTTATGAAAACGTGTAGAAATCTGAGTCTCACTTCCTTCTGGGATTCGCGTCCCCACCGATCCCTTGGTTGAACTTGATGGACTTATGTCTTTTTTCAACCGTATTAACTATGTAGCTATGTATCATAAAATCTAAGATCCGGCCACTATAAGGATATCTATTAGCCTAATATAATACATAAAATGCCATAATGATTAAATGTGGATCGGTCGGCTGCCAGAAGTCAGTGCGTTATAATTGATTTGCCCTCCAATAGAAGCACGGGAGTTTGCTGGGGTGACAGCTGTATATATATATATATATATATATATACACTCACCTGAAGAATTATTAGTGCCCCCATACTAATACGGTGTTGGACCCCCTTTTGCCTTCAGAACTGCCTTAATTCTACGTGGCATTGATTCCACAAGGTGCTGATAGCATTCTTTAGAAATGTTGGCCCATATTGATAGGATGGCATCTTGCAGTTGATGGAGATTTGAGGGATGCACATCCAGGGCACGAAGCTCCCGTTCCACCACATCCCAAAGATGCTCTATTGGGTTGAGATCTGGTGACTGTGGGGCCATTTTAGTGCAGTGAACTCATTGTCATGTTCAAGAAACCAATGTGAAATGATTGGAGCTTTGTGACATGGTGCATTATCCTGCTGGAAGTAGCCATCAGAGGATGGACACATGTTCTCATTCTGTTTACGCCAAATTCGGACTCTACCATTTGAATGTCTCAACAGAAATCGAGACTCATCAGACCAGGCAACATTTTTCCAGTCTTCAACAGTCCAGTTTTGGTGAGCTCGTGCAAATTGTAGCCTCTTTTTCCTATTTGTAGTGGAGATGAGTGGTACCCGGTGGGGTCTTCTGCTGTTGTAGCCCATCCGCCTCAAGGTTGTGCGTGTTGTGGCTTCACAAATGCTTTGCTGCAGACCTCGGTTGTAACGAGTGGTTATTTCAGACAACGTTGCTCTTCTATCAGCTTGAATCAGTCGGCCCATTCTCCTCTGACCTCTAGCATCCACAAGGCATTTTTGCCCACAGGACGGCCGCATACTGGATGTTTTTCCCTTTTCACACCATTCTTTGTAAACCCTAGAAATGGTTGTGCGTGAAAATCCCAGTAACTGAGCCGATTGTGAAATACTCAGACCGGCCCGTGTGGCACCAACAACCATGCCACGCTCAAAATAGCTTAAATCCCCTTTCTTTCCCATTCTGACATTCAGTTTGGAGTTCAGGAGATTGTCTTGACCACGACCACCCCCCTAAATGCATTGAAGCAACTGCCATGTGATTGGTTGACTAGAGAATTGCATTAATGAGAAATAGAACAGGTGTTCCTAATAATTCTTTAGGTGAGTGTATATATATATAAATATATCTTTCCCGTTCCCTGCGGCAGTGATACTAGAGATGATGCAAAATGCAGCTTCAGAAATTGCAGAACGCAGTGCCCAGTAATGGGGGTGACGGGACGCAGTTCATATCATATCCTGTAACACATTGGGGTGACACGTGGAGCTACAATGGACTATGAGTTACCATTCACACAGGGCAGTTGTCCAATATGCAGGGCTGAGCTCCTGCTTCAGGCGATGTGTAGCTAGTATTTTAGGGTGTGCTACCCCCATTGACTGAATAGAAGATGGCTGCACAGTTGATGGAATAACTATGTGCAGATTGGGGGTTGTAGTGCACTTTCTGCGGTTTCATTGCGATGTCTGGCCTGAAACCTTCTCTTCATGCCTGGTAGTTTCTTCCTATAGATTCTTATAGCAGAAACTTGTGCAAATAGAAAAACATAAAATTATTGATTAGAAGCAGAAGACCCGGGAATCTCATTACAGTGCGGGATGTCACTCTTTGTCTTCGGAGAGGACGTCGCTGCTCGGATAGTGCGGTAATAAGCGTCTGCGCTTCCTCTGCATCTATTTTCGTAATTGAGTTGGGAAATGGTGTGAAAGCTGAAATTCACCAATTACACAGGAATCCAAATTGGCTGCAAGGAAAGCGGCCGTATATTATAGAGGTCTCTTCAGCGGATTCCGCCTCATCAGCGCCGGGCAGTTCTCTCCAGAAGTCGATTAGGGGGGGAAATGAGCGTAATTAGAAAATCTTTACATCCTCAGAAATATCCTGCTGATATATTAACACTTTCCTGATGAAAAAAGGCAGGAAAAAAAATTGTTAAAGGGGTATTTCATTAAGAGCTCATGCACACAACTGTATGGCGTTTTCAGTGTTTTGCGGGCCGTTTTTAACAGATCCGTTTTTGTTTCAGTAGTGATTCTGGTTCAGTTCCGTTTTTCCGTATGGCACTTCAGGTTTTTTTGCTGACCCATTGAAATGAATGGTTTAGTATAAGTAACGCATACTGAACTAAAATAACGGCCAGTATACTGAACGCAAAAAACATTCGTGTGCATGAGCCCTAAGACAACCTCCGTCCATATAACTCACTGCGAAATCTGAACATCATAGAGCAAGGACCCCCTCACTTAGGACCCCCTTCTAGGAGCCCGAACAGAGCGGCGCTAACAAGTATTACAGTGAAAGATGTCGCTTTCTCCTAAAAGAAAAGTCCTTGTCATGCAGGGGTTAAGGCTGACAATTCACAGTAAATATTTTACTGAGTGTTTGTTACATTGTTTTCAGTCTGATCAACACTAAAGTGTCTCCCATCAGTGCAGGTAAATTGTATCAGCTCATTGAGGATGTGCCTGGGGTAGACCATCAGCTTCGCAGGAGCCTACAGGCCCGGGAAGTAGTGGTGCAGGGGTTCACGGAGGCAGCGGCGGTAGCAGTCAGTCAGTGCGGAGTGTTGGGGGTAAAATCACCTACTCGGCTGTGTGGCAGTTTTTTGTTAAGCCACCGGGGGAGGTGAACATGACCGTTTGTCGTATCTGTGGGCTGAAGGTGAAGCGTGGCCAGGGTGCCAATGTTGGCACCACGGCCCTACGTCAACATATGCAGCATCACCATAAAGTGCCTGTGAAAACTGTGGCTCCGATGTGGTGGTCCAGCCTGCCGTAGCAACCGCTACATCACCCAGTGGCATGCACCCAATTTTAGGCAGCCAAGACTTCACCACCTCAGCCAAAGGGAACTGTCTGTCCTTCCCATCACCTGCTGGTCCTGATGCTCCTACTCCTCGTCAGTCATTCCGTCAGCAATCAATCACCGAAGCGATTGCCAAGAGACAGCAGTATGCGTGCACTCATCCAACGGCGCAGAAGCTGAACGTGCTCCGGGCCAAGTTGCTGGTGCTGCAGTCCCTCCCTTTCCAAGTGGTGGACTCTGCACCTTTCAGAAAACTGATGGCTTGTGCCGAGCCAAGGTGGAGAGTCTCAAGCCGTCATTTCTTTGCTAAAAAGGCAGTGCCAGTCCTGCACACACATGTAGAACAGAAGGTGGGCCAGTCCTTGAGCCTGTCGGTGTCTGCCAACGTGTGGAGCTGCCAACGGTCAGGGACAATACATGTCCTTTATGGCCAACTGGGTGAATGTGGTTCCTGCCCAGCAAAACCAGCAACCTGGCCAGGTGACGCTGCTTCCGCCTCCACGTTCTCACACCTATGTCCGCCTCTGCCTCCTCATCCTCCATCGTGTCCTCAGCCTCCACTGCAGGGACAATTCACAGTGCCCCTCCAGCATACCACATGTGCAGGGCACGGCTGTGTCACGCTGTTCTGCACCTCGTTTGCCTAGGCGAACTGAGTCACACAGGGAAGGAACTGCTCCGCGTCCATCATCAAGAAATCGAATCCTGGCTTCCATCGCGACAACTCAAAATCGGAACCATGGTGACCGACAACAGGAAGAACATGGCGTCGGCGCTGCATCAAGGAGGGCTGAGCCATGCGCCCTGCAAGGCACACATGTTCAATCTGGTTGTCAAGTGTTTCCTGAAGTCTTCCACCCATCTGGTAGAAATCCTAAAAGAAAACTTTGCATGCACTTCAGCCACTCGTACACCGCCAAGCACACCCTTCGTGAGCTACAGCGGCAGAACGGCATCCCCCAACATAGGCTGATATGTGACATTTCCACCCATTGCAATTCCACCCTCCATATGTCGGACTGACTGTACGAACAGAGAAAGGCCATCAACGATTTCTTGATGATACAGGCAAACAGAGGTACTCCCCTGTGTAACTTCGATGTCAGCCAGTGGCAGCTCATGCATGACACCTGGAGAAGATGCTGGTAAATCTGTCTGGTCACGGGACTGGAGACGTGGCGTCTACATCTCACGGCCACATGAGCCCTGGGAGGCTGAACTGGAGGAGGACATTGGAGCACAAGCAATGTGTAGCAAAATGGGTGGTTTTTCTACAGAGTTGACAGGAGAGGAGGAGCAGGAGCAGCTGGAGGAGCAAGAGGGAGATAAGGAAGACGAGGCAGAGGACCCAGACACCATGGCAGTATGCAGTGAAGATGGCGGCAGGGAGTCCCCCCGAGTCACTTGCACAAATGGCCCGATGCATGCTCACTTGCTTGAGTAGTGACAGCAGAATTGTCACCATTCGGCAGAGGGATGACTTCTGTCTCTCCACCATGTAAGACCCTCGATACTGGTCCAAATTGGGGGCCTTTTTTACACCCGCTGAGAGGGAGGACAAACTGAACTACTATAGAGACATCCTATGTAGTCAGTTGGCTGCTGCCTATCTGCGTCATCGTCCATCGTCTGACTGAGGGGGCCCTCTGTGCTCTCTTTCCACTGCCATGGCTGCTGTGGCATGGTGGGGGGGTATGAGCAGTACCAGCTCCATCAGCAGCAGCCTGAGTCTACAGTCGCTGATGAGCAGCTTTCTTAACCTGCTTAGTGAAGAAACTACCCACCAGCAGCTTGACCTGGAGCAGAACCGGAACCAGCAGGTGGTGGCATACTTGGACAGCACCCTGCCACCCCATATTGAAGATCCCCTGGACTACTGGGCAGCCAAACTGGATTTGTGGCCACAACTGGCCGAGTTTTCCCTAGAAAAGCTGTCCTGCCCGGCCAGTAGTGTGGCATCAGACTGGGTGTTTAGTGCGGCGGGGTCCATAGTTACCCCAAGGAGAACTCGCCTGTCAACCAAAAATGTGGAGTAACTGATCTTTGTCAAGATGAATCAGGCATGGATCAGCCAGGATTTCCACCCACCAATGCCTGATGCATCAGATTAGATCATCCATGCTGCCTCACCCAAACCTTGACAAAAGAGACCGGTTTCTTCTGGCTACCTGCCTCAGCTACTATTCTGATGCTGCCACGCGCCTGATGCCACACATATGATGCCAAGTGCTCCTTCTTTCACCCACCATCAGCGGGTACTGTTATTGCCATCCACCTCCCCACTCTGTCACCTTGCCCCTCTGTGGCCTCCTCATGCTGCTGCTGCCACCTCCACACTCTGTCATTGTGCCACCTCCCATGAATTGAAAGATGAAAATCAGCATGGGTTTACTTCAGGGAGATCATGTCAAACTTATCTTATTGATTTTTTTAATTGGGTGACTAAAATAATAGATGGCGGAGGTGCAGTAGACATCGCTTATCTGGACTTTAGTAAGGCTTTTGATACTGTCCCACATAGAAGGCTTATCAATAAAGTGCAGTCTTTGGGCTTGGACTCCCATATTGTTGAATGGATTAGGCAGTGGCTGAGGGACAAACAACAGAGGGTTGTAGTCAATGGAGTATATTCAGACCAAGGTCTTGTTACCAGTGGGGTACCTCAGGGATCTGTTCTGGGACCCATATTGTTTAATATCTTTATCAGAGAAATTGCAGAAGGCCTCGATGGTAAGGTGGGTCTGTTTGCTGATGACACAAAGATTTGTAACAGGGTTGATGTTCCTGGAGGGATACACCAAATGGAAAAGGATTTAGGAAATCTAGAGGAATGGTCAGATATCTGGCAACTAAAATGTAATGTTGATAAGTGCAAGATAATGCACCTGGGGCGTAAAAACCCAAGAGCAGAATATACAATCAGTGATCCAGTCCTAACCTCAGTATCTGAGGAAAGGGATTTAGGGGTCATTATTTCAGAAGACTTAAAGGTAGGCAGACCATGTCATAAAGCAGCAGGAGATGCTAGCAGAATGCTGGGGTGTATAGGGAGAGGCATTACCAGTAGACAGAGGGAGGCGCTCATGCTGCTCTACAGAGTACTAGTGAGACCTCCTCTGGAGTATTGTGTGCAGTACTGGAGACCATATCTCCAGAACGATACTGATACTTTGGAGAGAGTTCAGAGAAGAGCTACTAAACTGGTCCATGGATTGCAGGATAAAACTTACCAGGAAAGATTAAAGGACCTTAACATGTATAGCTTGGAAGAAAGACGAGACAGAGGGGAGATGAGAGAAACTGCTAAATACATAAAGGGAATCAACAAGGTGAAAGAGGAGAGAAGATTTACAAGAAGAAAAATTGCTACAAGAGGACATAGTGTTAAATTAGAGGGGCAAAGGGTTAAAAGTAATATCAGGAAGTATTACTTTACTGAGAGAGTAGTGGATGCATGGAATAGCCTTCCTGCAGAAGTGGCAGCTGCAAACACAGTGAAGGAGGTTAAGCATGTATGGGATAGGCATAAGGCCATCCTTCATATAAGATAGGGCCGGGGCTATCCATAGTACTCAGTATATTGGGCAGACTAGATGGGCCAAATGGTTCTTATCTGCCGACACATTTCTAGGTTTCTATGTCTCCTGATTCTGCTGCCACCTCCTCTCTGGATGACATCATCATTTATTTGACCTTTCTTCTGATCTGTTAGAAGGAAGGAAAAATGAGACGCACATCGGATCCCATCAGAGATGGCTTATGATTTGGTAGCCAAAAGCAGGAGTGGGTACAAAACACACAACACATGCAAATATTCCATTCACGTGTCATCTCTGTTTTGGATCCACTCCTGTTTTTTTTTGGGCTTTACCAATACTGAGGCATTACTGACCAAATGCTGACCGAGTGAAGGCGCATGCTCCACAGACAGGATCTGTTTTTTGGGAGTTATTGTTCTTACGGATCAGAGGAAGGGCAAAATAATCAGTGATGTCTACATACTTACTGCTGACCCCCTCTCCACTCTGTCGGGGGCTCTACTTGTATAAGCGTTTAACAGAACAGGTTCTGTAGACATCTATGTGGAATCAGCTGACAACGGTGTAAAAGGAGTGCGCTCTTTCACGCTATAGTAGGATCTTGGGCCTCTGCACGGTTCTTTATACCTGACGCTAACATCGACCTGTAAGGCTGAGTTCACAATTGAGTTATTTGGTCAGTTTTGGCCCCGTGACAGCCCAAATAAGTGAAGTGTTGTCACGACTGTGACTGATCCAGACAGGTCTGGGAGGAGAAGGTCGCAGCGACTTGCTACTCGCGATAGCTTGTGAGTTTGCTCCGTGGTTCAGGGTATGTCATCTGGGTTTTGCCTTGTGAACCTTTTTGTCCTGACTGGGAGTTTGTAGGCATCCTTCTCAGGTGAGTCCTGTCTGCCACTCCCAGCTACTATATTAGTTTCAGTTTCACTTGCAGTCATTGCCAGATATAGTCCTTACTTCCAGTGCTACTCTGACCTTGGAAGGAGATCGTTTGATGGTGTTGCTGTGGAGCTCTTGTCCGGCGTGGACTGTCGTGTTTGGGATCGCCTTCTCTGCTCATGACTGGATAAGTCTATCTCTGCTGTTGTTTGTTTGTTGCTGTCTTCCCCTGTTGTTTTCCTAGACGTGAGTGATGGTGACTAGCCCTCCCATCGGCCTTTCCCCAGTCCAGTTTTGTTAGGGCGACTGAGGGTTTAGGCATCCTGCTCGCCGCACGGGTTCACACCCCGTCTAGGGTATCAGGGCAGACAGGTGCCAGCTTAGGGTTAGTCAGGGGTGGCCATTCTACTTCCCATCCGTAGATAAGGGTCCCCCTTCCCCTCCGTCTGGTGCGACACGACTGCTGCTGGGATAGCGGTCGTGACAAGTGTGCAGTGATTCTAAGAGCGACGCCTGTCATCTGCATGTCATACAGACTCACAGTATTATTTCACTACCACAGCAGACTTCCTATGCGTGTTACTGCAAGGCACAGTGTTCTACACCACTATACAGGCACAGTGTTCTACACCACTATACAGGCACAGTGTTCTACACCGCTATATAGGCACAGTGTTCTACACCGCTATACAGGCACAGTGTTCTACACCACTATACAGGCACAGTGTTCTACACCGCTATACAGGCACAGTGTTCTACACCGCTATACAGGCACAGTGTTCTACACCACTATACAGGCACAGTGTTCTACACCGCTATACAGGCACAGTGTTCTACACCGCTATACAGGCACAGTGTTCTACACCGCTATACAGGCACAGTGTTCTACACCACTATACAGGCACAGTGTTCTACACCACTATACAGGCACAGTGTTCTACACCGCTATACAGGCACAGTGTTCTACACCACTATACAGGCACAGTGTTCTACACCGCTATACAGGCACAGTGTTCTACACTGCTATACAGGCACAGTGTTCTACACCACTATACAGGCACAGTGTTCTACACCGCTATACAGGCACAGTGTTCCACACCGCTATACAGGCACAGTGTTCTACACCGCTATACAGGCACAGTGCTGTACACCGCTATACAGGCACAGTGTTCTAAACCACTATACAGGCACAGTGTTCTACACCGCTATACAGGCACAGTGTTCTACACCACTATAAAGGCACAGTGTTCTACACCACTATACAGGCACAGTGTTCTACACCGCTATACAGGCACAGTGTTCTACACTGCTATACAGGCACAGTGTTCTACACCACTATACAGGCACAGTGTTCTACACCGCTATACAGGCACAGTGTTCCACACCGCTATACAGGCACAGTGTTCTACACCGCTATACAGGCACAGTGCTGTACACCGCTATACAGGCACAGTGTTCTACACCCCTATACAGGCACAGTGTTCTACACCGCTATACAGGCACAGTGTTCTACACCACTATACAGGCACAGTGTTCTACACCACTATACAGGCACAGTCTTCTACACCACTATACAGGCACAGTGTTCTACACCACTATACAGGCACAGTGTTCTACACCACTATAAAGGCACAGTGTTCTACACCACTATACAGGCACAGTGTTCTACACCACTATACAGGCACAGTGCTCTACACCACTATACAGGCACAGTGTTCTACACCACTATACAGGCACAGTGCTCTACACCACTATACAGGCCCAGTGTTTTACACCGCTATACAGGCACAGTGTTCTACACCACTATACAGGCACAGTGTTCTACACCGCTATACAGGCACAGTGTTCTACACCACTATACAGGCACAGTGTTCTACACCACTATACAGGCACAGTGTTCTACACCGCTATACAGGCACAGTGTTCTACACCGCTATACAGGCATAGGCACAGTGTTCTACACCACTATACAGGCACAGTGTTCTACACCACTATACAGGCACAGTGTTCTACATCACTATACAGGCACAGTGTTCTACACCACTATACAGGCACAGGGTTCTACACCACTATAAAGGTACAGTGTTCTACACCACTATACAGGCACAGGGTTCTACACCACTATACAGGCTCTCTGCAGCCAGGAAATAGCTTTTTTTATGCAATTCGCCAAAAATTAATTTGGAACAAATCAAATCTTTTTGGAAAATTCAGCGAACCGACCGAATCGAATTTTTTAGAAATTCGCTCATCTCTAGTCATGTTAATGGTAAATCTGAGTCAATGGGGTAGATATATCAAGACTGGCGCATCCACAGAACCATCTTGATCTCCCTGCACTGACTTGAGAGGCGCCTAGTTTATTAGAAGACATATGCCTCTTAACAAATCAGGCATATCTCTGCCCTGCCGTGCGCCAGATACTGTAGTCTGACGCAGCCTTCAGCTATAACTTATGCCAATTTCCTACGAAAGTTACAGTAAATGCAGCCGGCGGCGCGAAGCCCCGTGCACTTCCACTAAGGCTACTTTTACACTGCCGTTTCTGGGTCCGCTTGTGAGATCCGTTTCAGGGCCCAAAAAGGATCAGTTTAGCCCCAATGCATTCTGAATGGATAAGGATCCGTTCAGAATGCATTAGTTTGCCTAACGCAGGTGTGAAAGTAGCCTAAGCCACCCAGTTTTTATCACCACTTCAGAAAAGTGGCAAGAAGCCTAAAAAGTTGCAAATTATGTGTTCCATAATATGCAACTTTTCTACGCCACAATAGCAATGCAATTAAAGCTTTATAAATGTCCCTCATTATGTTTTACCTTTATTTATTTAAAAAAGATCCAAAATTTACCAAAAATTTTGAAAGATTCACTATTTTCTAAATTTGAATTTATCTGCCTTTAACCACCTCAGGACCGCCGTACGCAGGATTGCGTCTTTGCGGCGGTCCTGTTGTTCTGGGTGGACGCGCCGGTGCGTCCTCTCGCGAGACGCGAGATTTCGTGCATTGCCGGCCCGCGCATGCGCATCGCGGGCCGGCAAAAGTTAAAGAAGTATTTCGTCACCAGCCTGCCAGCAACGATCATTGGCTGGCAGGCTGGCGATTTTCAAAAAATCGAATCAGAAGCCAGATAACAGATCATATTAGTAAATATGATCTGTTATATGGCTTGTCTGCTCCTGTGCTGGTCCTTTTCGTCGGTTGGATCCAGCAGAGGAGCAGACTTCACAGTGAGTAGCACCAACACCACACTTTAGCCCCAGATCACCCCCCTGCACCCCAATTAACCCTTTGATCACCCCTTTGATCGCCCCTGTCAATCACTATTGAAAGGAAAAAAAGTGATCAGTGTAAACTGTCACTTTTTTTTTTTCACTAGTATTGGCTGTTAGGTTTTAGGGATAGTTTAGGCCCCTTGGTTAGGTAGTTAGCGTCAGTTAGCGCCCAGCCCACCGCACCGCAGTCACTTTTATTCGCTGATTAGCGTATCGCTAATCAGCATTTGTACTTTTATAGTATCTGTAAGTGATCAAAACTGATCACGGTCAGATCTATAATAGTATTAGTGTCACTTTAGTTCGCCCTCCACCCAAAACGCAGTGTTTGCCCGATCAGGCCTGATCGGTCGCCCACACGTGCGTTCACCCACGCCCGCCCCACCGCAGTGACAAAAAAAATTTTGTTTTTTGATCACTGCACATTCACTTTACAAGCACTGCGGCGATAAAAAAATCAGTTTTGATATTTTTTATCAACCGCAGCAGCCTCCGGTACTTCGCTAGCCTCCCCTTTGTAAGACAGGTTTGCTTTTTTTCTTGGGTAGTCTCAGGGAATACCCCTAAATTTAGTAGTCCAAATGTCAAACAGGGGGTATTCTTCTGAAGAGGCCTACAGGATTCTGACCCAGTCGGATGAGGAGTGGGAACCCTCATCTGATGAATCTAGCGGGTCAGAATATGAACCTGTGGAAAGCAGTGGCTCTCTGACCCAAAGTTCGGACGAGGAGGTGGAGGTCCCTGGCAGCACCAGGCGTACCCGGCCCCGTGTCGCTAGACCACAGGTTACGCAGGATCCGTTTCAAGAGCAGCAGAGTGGGGCTGTCGCTGCCGGATCACGTGGTGAGGCATACACCAGCAGCGCAGCCCTTCCTGGACCTAGTACCAGCACTGCCGTACAACATGGTGACGTGGCGAGCACCAGAAGGGCAGTTGAAGCTGGTACGGTGGCACGTGCACTAGTTACCCCGTCGCAGCCACCGCGCAGACAGGCCCGTAGAGCCCCTAGAATCCCTGAGGTGCTGGCAAACCCTGATTGGCAGTCACCAACTTCAGCCGCACCTGTAGTTCCCCCTTTCACCGCCCAGTCTGGAGTTCGGGTTGAGACGGCTCAAATCGGTTCGGCCCTGGGATTTTTTGAGCTGTTCTTGACTGCGGAGCTCTTGGACTTAGTCGTGGCAGAAACAAATCGGTATGCCACACAATTTATATCCGCCAACCCGGGAAGCTCTTATGCCCAGTCTTTCCGGTGGAAACCAGTCCAAGTTTCCGAAATTAAAATTTTTTTGGGCCTTCTCCTCAACATGGGTCTAACTAAAAAGCATGAATTGCGGTCATATTGGTCCACGAACCCAATTCATCACATGCCCATGTTCTCTGCTGCTATGTCCAGGACACGATTTGAGACCATCCTACGTTTTCTGCATTTTAGCGACAACACCACCTCCCGTCCCAGAGGCCACCCAGCTTTTGACCGGCTCCACAAAATTCGGCCCCTCATAGACCATTTCAACCAGAAATTTGCAGATTTGTATACCCCTGAGCAAAACATCTGCGTAGACGAGTCCCTAATACATTTTACCGGGCGCCTTGGCTTCAAACAATACATCCCAAGCAAGCGTGCCCGGTATGGGGTCAAATTGTATAAGCTCTGTGAAAGGGCCACAGGCTATACCCACAAATTTCGGATCTATGAGGGAAAAGATCAGACCCTGGAGCCGGTCGGTTGCCCTGACTACCTGGGGAGCAGTGGGAAGACAGTCTGGGACTTGGTGTCACCCTTATTCGGCAAGGGGTACCATCTTTATGTGGACAATTTCTACACAAGTGTGGCCCTCTTTAGGCATTTGTTTCTAGAACGGATTTGCGCCTGTGGCACCGCGCGAACTAGTCGCGTGGGCTTCCCCCAACGGCTTGTAACCACCCGTCTTGCAAGGGGGGAGAGGGCTGCCTTGTGTAACGAAGAACTGCTCGCGGTGAAATGGAGAGACAAGCGTGACGTTTACATGCTCTCCTCCATTCACGCAGACACGACAATCCAAATTGAAAGGGCAACCCGTGTCATTGAAAAGCCCCTCTCAGTCCACGACTATAATGCGCTCATGGGAGGGGTGGACTTCAATGACCAGATGTTGGCTCCCTATTTAGTTTCCCGCAGAACCAGACGCTGGTATAAGAAGGTGTCTGTATATTTAATTCAATTGGCGCTGTACAATAGTTTTGTTCTCTACAGTAAGGCTGGGAGAACAGGATCCTTCCTCAAATTCCAGGAAGAGATCATCGAGAACCTCCTTTACCCAGGAGGTTCCGTGGCCCCATCCACCAGTGTAGTTAGCCGTCTACACGAGCGACATTTCCCCAGTGTCGTTGCTGGTACCTCAACCCAACCGCCACCCCGAAAAAAATGTCGTGTCTGTAGCAGGAGTGGAATAAGGCGTGACACCCGCTATTTCTGTCCTGACTGTCCTGACCACCCTGCCCTATGCTTTGGTGAGTGTTTCCGGAAGTACCACACACAGGTACACCTAGCATAGGGATTGCATCTCACAGGACAGGCACACAGGGCTATTAGGGCCCTTTTACTCACAGCTGCTGCAAACCTCTCCTTTCACCTGGGATAAAGTGCATAATGTACTTCGCCACATCTTTGGGCAATTTGCGCTTTGCACATTGTCCCATGGGGAAGGAGAGGTTTGTTCTATAAAGGTAAAAAAAAATAAACAAAAAAAAAATTACCGGTAAGTAAAAAAGTTAAACGTTCAGTTAAAAAAGTTAAAAAAAAGTTTCTATGTTCTGTTCAACAGTTAATAAATTTATTGCGTTGCGGCCTGGTTTTTTCTTTTTTGTTTTGTTTTTTTTACCTTTCAGGTGGACCAACCGATCGACCAGCTGCAGCACTGATGTGCATTCTGACAGAAGCATTGCGCTGCTGTCAGATTACACGCAAGTCGGTGTATGCGGCGCTGCAAGACGAGATTTCTCCTCTGCAGTAAAAGATATGTTTGCCGAGGCATATGAGCTGAGGAGGTGGCGGTGTTCATATACTTTGGCAAACACTTTGTATATATAAAAAAAAAAATCCCGGCAATGATTTATTCATCCACATCGATTGATGTGAATGGAGAAATCGGGTTTGCCAGGGCATACGAGCTGAAGTGGGTATGGATGTTGGGCGGAGCTCCTATGTCCTGGCAGACGCCTTTCCCCTCCTTTTTTTTTTTTTGGCAGAGATTTTTTCATCCACATTGATCGATGCGAATGAAGAAATCTGTGCCGTTCATTTTTTTCTTTCAGCCCAGAGGCTGAACGGAAAAAAAAAATCTCATTACCCGTATGCTCAATATAAGGAGAATAGCAGAAACTCCTAATGCTGGGCATACATGTAATGATTGCGGAGACCCTCAAATGCCAGGGCAGTACATACACCCCACAAATAACACCATTTTGGAAAGAAGACACCCCAAGGTATTCGCTGAGGGGCATATTGAGTCCATGAAAGATTGAAATTTTTGTCCCAAGTTAGCGGAAAGGGAGACTTTGTGAGAACAAAATCAAAAAAATCAATTTCCGCTAACTTGTGCCAAAATTATTTTTTTTCTATGAACTCGCCATGCCCCTCATTGAATACCTTGGGGTGTCTTCTTTCCAAAATGGGGTCACATGTGGGGTATTTATACTGCCCTGGCATTTTAGGGGCCCCAAAGCGTGAGAAGAAGTCTGGTATCCAAATGTCTAAAAATGCCCTCCTAAAAGGAATTTGGGCCCCTTTGCCCACCTAGGCTGCAAAAAAGTGTCACACATGTGGTATCTCCGTATTCAGCAGAAGTTGGGGAATATGTTTTGGGGTGTCATTTTACATATACCCATGCTGGGTGAGATAAATATCTTGGTCAAATGCCAACTTTGTATAAAAAAAATGGGAAAAGTTGTCTTTTGCCAAGATATTTATCTCACCCAGCATGGGTATATGTAAAATGACACCCCAAAACACATTCCCCACCTTCTCCTGAGTACGGAGATACCAGATGTGTGACACTTTTTTGCAGCCTAGGTGGGCAAAGGGGCCCACATTCCAAAGAGCACCTTTCAGATTTCACAGGTCATTTACCTACTTACCAGACATTAGGGCCCCTGGAAAATGCCAGGGCAGTATAACTACCCCACAAGTGACCCTATTTTGGAAAGAAGACACCCCAAGGTATTCCGTGAGGGGCATGGCAAGTTCCTAGAATTTTTTATTTTTTGTCACAAGTTAGTGGAAAATGATGATTTTTTTTTTTTTTTTTTTTTTCTTACAAAGTCTCATATTCCACTAACTTGTGACAAAAAATAAAAACTTCCATGAACTCACTATGCCCATCAGCGAATACCTTGGGGTCTCTTCTTTCCAAAATGGGGTCACTTGTGGGGTAGTTATACTGCCCTGGCATTCTAGGGGCCCAAATGTGTGGTAAGGAGTTTGAAATCAAATTCAGTAAAAAATGACGAGTGAAATCCGAAAGGTGCTCTTTGGAATATGGGCCCCTTTGCCCACCTAGGCTGCAAAAAAGTGTCACACATCTGGTATCTCCGTACTCAGGAGAAGGTGGGGAATGTGTTTTGGGGTGTCATTTTATATATACCCATGCTGGGTGAGAGAAATATCTTGGTCAAATGACAACTTTGTATAAAAAAATGGGAAAAGTTGTCTTTTGCCAAGATATTTCTCTCACCCAGCATGGGTATATATAAAATGACACCCCAAAACACATTCCCCACCTTCTCCTGAGTACGGAGATACCAGATGTGTGACACTTTTTTGCAGCCTAGGTGGGCAAAGGGGCCCATATTCCAAAGAGCACCTTTCGGATTTCACTCGTCATTTTTTACTGAATTTGATTTCAAACTCCTTACCACACATTTGGGCCCCTAAAATGCCAGGGCAGTATAACTACCCCACAAGTGACCCCATTTTGGAAAGAAGACACCCCAAGGTATTCCGTGAGGGGCATGGCGAGTTCCTAGAATTTTTTATTTTTTGTCACAAGTTAGTGGAAAATGATGATTTTTTTTTTTTTTTTCATACAAAGTCTCATATTCCACTAACTTGTGACAAAAAATAAAAACTTCCATGAACTCACTATGCCCATCAGCGAATACCTTGGGGTCTCTTCTTTCCAAAATGGGGTCACTTGTGGGGTAGTTATACTGCCCTGGCATTCTAGGGGCCCAAATGTGTGGTAAGGAGTTTGAAATCAAATTCAGTAAAAAATGACGAGTGAAATCCGAAAGGTGCTCTTTGGAATATGGGCCCCTTTGCCCACCTAGGCTGCAAAAAAGTGTCACACATCTGGTATCTCCGTACTCAGGAGAAGGTGGGGAATGTGTTTTGGGGTGTCATTTTATATATACCCATGCTGGGTGAGAGAAATATCTTGGCAAAAGACAACTTTTCCCATTTTTTTATACAAAGTTGTCATTTGACCAAGATATTTATCTCACCCAGCATGGGTATATGTAAAAAGACACCCCAAAACACATTCCTCAACTTCTCCTGAGTACAGGGATACCAGATGTGTGACACTTTTTTGCAGCCTAGGTGGGCAAAGGGGCCCATATTCCAAAGAGCACCTTTCGGATTTCACAGGTCAATTTTTACTGAATTTGATTTCAAACTCCTTACCACACATTTGGGCCCCTAGAATGCCAGGGCAGTATAACTACCCCACAAGTGACCCCATTTTGGAAAGAAGAGACCCCAAGGTATTCGCTGATGGGCATAGTGAGTTCATGGAAGTTTTTATTTTTTGTCACAAGTTAGTGGAATATGAGACTTTGTATGAAAAAAAAAAAAAAAAAAAAAAATCATCATTTTCCACTAACTTGTGACAAAAAATAAAAAATTCTAGGAACTCGCCATGCCCCTCACGGAATACCTTGGGGTCTCTTCTTTCCAAAATGGGGTCACTTGTGGGGTAGTTATACTGCCCTGGCATTCTAGGGGCCCGAATGTGTGGTAAGGAGTTTGAAATCAAATTCAGTAAAAAATGACGAGTGAAATCCGAAAGGTGCTCTTTGGAATATGGGCCCCTTTGCCCACCTAGGCTGCAAAAAAGTGTCACACATCTGGTATCTCCGTACTCAGGAGAAGGTGGGGAATGTGTTTTGGGGTGTCATTTTATATATACCCATGCTGGGTGAGAGAAATATCTTGGCAAAAGACAACTTTTCCCATTTTTTTATACAAAGTTGTCATTTGACCAAGATATTTATCTCACCCAGCATGGGTATATGTAAAAAGACACCCCAAAACACATTCCTCAACTTCTCCTGAGTACGGGGATACCAGATGTGTGACACTTTTTTGCAGCCTAGGTGGGCAAAGGGGCCCATATTCCAAAGAGCACCTTTCGGATTTCACAGGTCATTTTTTACTGAATTTGATTTCAAACTCCTTACCACACATTTGGGCCCCTAGAATGCCAGGGCAGTATAACTACCCCACAAGTGACCCCATTTTGGAAAGAAGAGACCCCAAGGTATTCGCTGATGGGCATAGTGAGTTCATAGAACTTTTTATTTTTTGTCACAAGTTAGTGGAATATGAGACTTTGTAAGAAAAAAAAAAAAAAAAAAAAATCATCATTTTCCGCTAACTTGTGACAAAAAATAAAAAGTTCTATGAACTCACTATGCCCATCAGCGAATACCTTAGGGTGTGTACTTTCAGAAATGGGGTCATTTGTGGGGTGTTTGTACTGTCTGGGCATTGTAGAACCTCAGGAAACATGACAGGTGCTCAGAAAGTCAGAGCTGCTTCAAAAAGCGGAAATTCACATTTTTGTACCATAGTTTGTAAACGCTATAACTTTTACCCAAACCATTTTTTTTCTACCCAAACATTTTTTTTTATCAAAGACATGTAGAACTATAAATTTAGAGCAAAATTTCTATATGGATGTCGTTTTTTTTGCAAAATTTTACAACTGAAAGTGAAAAATGTCATTTTTTTGCAAAAAAATCGTTAAATTTCGATTAATAACAAAAAAAGTAAAAATGTCAGCAGCAATGAAATACCACCAAATGAAAGCTCTATTAGTGAGAAGAAAAGGAGGTAAAATTCATTTGGGTGGTAAGTTGCATGACCGAGCAATAAACGGTGAAAGTAGTGTAGGTCAGAAGTGTAAAAAGTGGCCTGGTCTTTCAGGGTGTTTAAGCACTGGGGGCTGAGGTGGTTAAGACAGATCGTAAAACCCCTGAGGAAGCCAGCTTTGACTGGCGATACGCGTGGGGATACTTCCTTACCTACACACCATGCCTGCCTTAACATGAGATGAGTATTGGTTTATATTGTTTGTTGCCTTATTCGTGCCATGTTGACATTTTGGTGGTGCATACATGTCTAGATTACATTCAGTGCTAGTAGGCTAATGTGTTGGACAGATTTGTAGTCCACACATGGGTTTGTAATTGTATACAATTAATTCTAAATGTTTGTGATTTTGTGTGTCTTTAATAAATTATACATTCTGTAGAGGTGCGGCTTTCATATACAGTGTTTCTTGCTCTTCTTTGTATCATACATACATTATTGAGGAGAGGATCGTGAATATCACCGCTTCTAGTTATCAGCTGTACATTGCAGACTCGTGGCCCTTCTAGCTCAACGCGTTTCCCACGTTCATATTACGAACGCCTCATAAGGAGATTTGGATGCTATGAGGCAGCATGGATGATCTAGTCTCATGCATCAGGCATTGGTGGGTGGAAATCCTGGCTGATCCACGCCTGATTCATTTTGACAAAGTTCAGTCTCTCCACATTTTGGGTGGACAGGCAAGTTCTCCTTGGGATAATTATGGCCGCTCTAAACACCCGCTCTGATGCCACACTACTGGCTGGGCAAGACAGCTTTTCCAGGGCAAACTCTGCCAGTTATGGCCACAAATCCAGTTTGGCTGCCAGTAGTTCAGCGGATCTTCAATGTGGGGTGGCAGGCTGCTGTCCAAGTATGCCACCACCTGCTGGTTCAGGTCCTGCTCCAGGTCTACCTGCTGCTTCTGGTGAGTAGTTTCTTCACTAGGCGGGTTAAGAAAGCTGTTCATCAGCGAATGTAGACTCAAGTTCCTGCTGATGGAGCTGGTACTGCTCCTTCTCCCCCTCCCACCCTGCCAGATCAGCTATGGCAGTGGAAAGAGAGCGCAGAGGGCCCCCTCGGTTAGACCTGCGAGAGGATGGACGATGGTGCAGATAGGCAGCAGCCAACTGACTACATAGGATGTCTCTGTAGTAGTTCAGTATGTCCTCCCTCTCAGCAGGTGTAAAAAAGGCCCCCATTTTGGACCGGTAGCATGGGTCTAACATGGTGGGGAGCCAGAAGTTATCCCTCTGCCGAATGGTGAAAATTCTGCTGTCACTACACAAGCAAGTGAGCATGCATCGTGCCATTTGTGCAAATGACTCGGAGGGACTCCCTGCCTCCATCTCCACTGCATACTGCCACGGTGTGTCGGGGTCCTCTGCCTCGTCTTCCTCATCGCCCTGTAGCTTCTCTGGCTGCTCCTGCTCCGCCTTTCCTGTCACCTGTGTATAAAAACCACCCAATGTCCTCCTCCTCCAGTTCAATCCCCACAGGGCTCATGGGGCCGTGAGATCTAGGCGCCACGTCTCCAGTTCCCTGACCAGCCAGATTTATCAGCATCTGTTTCAGGACATGAAGCAGTGGAATGACGTTGTTCATCCCGTAGTCCTGGCGACTGACAAATAACGTGGCCTCCTCAAAGGACACGGGCAAACGACAGGTGTCACGTATGAGCTGCCACTGGCTAACATCAAAGTTACACAGGGGAGTACCTCTGTCCGCCTGTATCATCAAGAAATCGTTGATGGCCTTTCTCTGTTCGTACAGTCGGTCCAACATATGGAAGGTGGAATTCCAACAGGTGGAAATGTTACATATCAGCCTATGTTGGGGGATGCCGTTCTGCCGCTGCAGCTCAAGGAGGGTGTGCTTGGTGCTGTACAAGTGGCTGAAGTGCATGCAAAGTTTCCTGGCCATTTTTAGGATGTCTTGCAGATGGGTGGAAGACTTCAGGAAGCGCTTGACAACCAGATTGAACACGTGCGCCATGCAAGGCACATGGCTCAGCCCTCCTTGACGCAGCGCCGACACCATGTTCTTCCCATTGTCGGTCACCATGGTTCCAATTTTGAGTTGTCGCAGAGAAAGCCAGGATTCGATTTCTTGATGAAGGACACGGAGAAGTTCTTCCCATGTGACTTGGTTCGCCCAGGCAAACGAGGTGCAGAACAGGGTGACACCGCCGTGCCCTGCTCATGTGGTATGCTGGTGGGACACTGTGACTTGTCCCTGCAGTGGAGGCTGAGGACACGATGGAGGATGAGGAGGGAGAGGCGGACATAGTCGCAGGACCAACGGCGTGAGAACGTGGAGGCGGAAGCAGCGTCACCTGGCCAAGTTGCTGGATTGGCTTGGATGGAACCACATTCATCCAGTGGGCCATAAAGGACATGTATTGTCCATGTCCGTAGTTACAGCTCCACACGTCGGCGCTGCCGTGCACTTTGGCAGACACCGACAGGCTCAAGGACTGGCCCATCTTCTGTTCTACATATTTGTGCAGAGCTGGTACTGCTTTTTGGAAAGAAATGACGGCTTGGGACTCTCCACCTCGGCTCGGCACAAGCCATCAGTTCTCTGAAAGGTGCAGAGTCCACCACTTTGAAAGGAAGGGACTGCAGCACCAGCAACTTGGACAGGAGCACATTCAGCTTCTGCGCCGTTGGATGAGTGCACGCATACTTCTGTTTCTTTGCAATCGCTTCGGTGATCGATTGCAGACAAAATGACTGTAGAGGAGTAGGAGGAGCAGGAGCATCAGGACCAGCAGATGATGGGAAGGACAGACAGCTCCCTTCGGCTGAGGTGGTGGAGCCTTGACTGCCTGAAATCGGGTGCATGCCACTGGGTGATGCAGCGGTTGCTGCGGCATGCTAGACCACCACATCGGAGCCACGGTTCTCCTAGGCCACTTTATGGTGATGTTGCATATGTTGATGCAGGGCCATGGTGCCAACATTGGCACCCTGGCCATGCTTCACCTTCTGCCCACAAATTCGGCAAATGGCTATGTTCACCTCCTCCGGCGGCTTAACAAAAAACTGCCACACCGCCGAGTAGGTGATTTTACCACAACACTCTGTACCCCCAACACTCTGACTGCTACCGCCGCTCCCTCCGTTAACCCCTGCACCACTACTTTCTGGGAAGGTAGGCTCCTGCGAATCGGGTGGTCTACCTCAGGCACGTTTGGATCCCAACCTCTCACTGCTGCCACCTTGCTGACTCCCAGCCATACTAGCGACTTGCTGGCTCCTCCGCTTCCTCACGGGCAAGCTGCCACCCTCTTCTTCCGATTATGAAGCCCCTTTGTCATCCAGCTCCCAATTGCGATCAGCTACATTATCACCGAGTACTGTCTGCACATCACTGATGTCCTCCTCAACGGTCTCTTGGTCAGGAGCCTGACCGCTCGCAACACCAGCTCCCACACCACTCTCCTCATCACTACTTGCCTGCCTAGCGGAGGAAGCGGCGGATGTCTCCTCCACATCTTGGCTGGGCAGTAGCTGCTGACTGTCCTCTAGTAGCTCGTCATCGGTGTATAGTGGAGCTGAGCCCACAGCATACAATACTTCTCTGGCTGAGGGAACAGAAAAGGACAGAGGCAGGGTGAGGACAGGTGAGGGCACAAGGCCTGCTCCCGGGTCATGCCAACTAAGGGTTGTGTCTGACGAACCCACCGACTCTTGGCTGGGGGTGTCTGATGTCACTTGGGATGAAGTGGATGACCGAGTCAACCATTCAAGAACCGCTGGGTTGCTGGTCAAGACACGACTGCTAGATGACACTGGGAGCTCAGGCCTCTCGCTGTGACCCCTGATGCCATGACCCCTTACTCTGCTGCGACCTCTGTCTGCGCCAGAAACATTTAGGCCTCTGCCCCTCCTCTGTGCAGGGCCTGGCACTTCTCTGTCTGACATACTGCTAGATCAAATAAAAATAAAAAGGAAAATAAAACACCCCAAAAAAGTGTGTAATTTTCTCACTTCACCACACAACGGCTAATAAGCCCTTTTTTTGCATTAATACACCCCAAAAAATGCTTTAGAACATAAAACTGCACCGCACAAGGGCAAATAAGACGTAGAAATATTCCCTTGTAATAAACCTGTTAATGGCTGTATCACACAGCACTTGCACCCCAATAAGGCTACTTTCACACTCACGTTTTGGGCGGATCCGTCATGGATCTGCAAAAATGGATCTGTTACAATAATACAACCGCATGCATCCGTCATGAACAGATCCGTTTGTATTACCTGTAACATAGCCAAGACGGATCCGTCTTGAACTCCATTAAAAATCAATGGGAGACGGATCCGTTTTCTATTGTGTCAGAGAAAACGGATCCATCCCCATTGACTTACATTGTGTGCCAGTGTGTGTGGAGACTGATCGGAGGAAAACTGATGCATTCAGAGCAGATCCTTTTCCATTTAGAATGCATTAAGGCAAAACTGATCCGTTTTGGAGAGCCCTGAACGGATCTCACAAATGGATAGCCAAAACGCGAGAAAGTAGACTTAAGACAAAGGTTTGCTGGAATTAGAGGTATCGTCTATTGCAAACCTGAAAGCAGCAGTATAATGGCAATTTGGATCCGCCGTCAGTGCAGCAAGGTGTAATAGGATTGTTCCTATTACCCAGGCTGTAACCTCCCCTACTGAACCCCGTTCTGCTTCAATACTGTGGAATGATTCCTCCCTATGCTTTCCCTGAAATTCTATTCAGCAAAATAAACATTTTCAAGTCTTTCCTAGAACTGTCCCTAGCGCCGGCTGACGTCTCTCCCTGCACTAAGTACACTGGAAAACGGCAGAATCCAAGATGGATGAGGCTATTTATAGGGCTGTGACATCACAGGGCTGGCTGGCTGCTGATTGGCTGCATACATGGCATTATGGGTGATCCCTCGTTCCCAGAGTTCTTTGCTCCATGTCCTAACATGGGCAGCAGCATTTAGGAAAAAATGCGATTTGTTAACATGAAGCGTCAGGAAATTCGGATTCGGTGCGAATCGAATTTTTCCTGAAATTTGGATTGAATTCCATTGTCATCTTCGATTCGCTCATCTATAGTCACAGCCCTATACAACCTTCATCCTGAACGGTCTCCACCATTTTCCTGTGAGCTGAGCATGGGCAGAGACGTGGCAAGATGCTCATTCGCTAGGGACAGTGTGGCTGCAAACTGTTAGCAGAGAGTGTGGGACAATATTGGAGAGTACAGGGAGACTGCAGGGAGAGCATAGGAGACTGCCGAACTACAGACTCTGCTACAATTTATCGCCATGTACATAACTGCGCAATGCACCAAGAGTCATGGCTAATCCATTCTGTTAGCTGTAGAGTTACTGTGCATCAGTATTACAGGCCACTGCTACTTTAAGGCAGATTGGCCTGGGTATACCTGATATATAGCGATTTGTGAAAAATTAATTAGTGAAGGATCAAATTTCTGATGGTCGACAAATGGTCAAACTTTGGCAAAGCTACCGTATCAAATTTTTCAAAACTTCGCTCATCTCTACTAATGTTATTTTATTTTTTAGGACATAAGGAGGTTTAGAATTTTAAAAGCAAGTTTTAAAATTTTCAAGGAAATTTCCAAAATCTACTTATTTTGCAGATTTTACATTTTAATCCTTTTTTTTCCTGTAACACATCAAGTGTCTCTGATTCTGCAGTTTACAGAAATACCCCATATGTGGCCATAAACTGATGTAGGGGTACATAGCAGGAGTGCAATATGGTTTTTTGATGGCAGATTTTGCTGGAACGGTCTTTGGGCGCCATGTTGCATTTGAAGAGACCCTGAGGTACCCCTACAGTGAAAACCCCCTAAAAGTAAACACATTTTGGAAACTACACCACCCAAGGAATTTTTAATGTGTGCAGTGAGCACTTTGACCCAACTGGTGTTTTATAGAATTTATAACACTTGGCTGTGAAAAAGAAAAATTATTTTCTTTTTTACAAGAAAATGGTGCTTTAGGCCCAAACTTTCTTTTTCACAAGGGATAACAGGAGATTCCCTTACGTCCTACCAGCAGCACAGATGGGGTTAACAGCCCCTGTGGACTGGTAGGACCGGCGGAATTTTATTGAGCCCAAGAACCAATAAACGATCTTCAGCTCCCTGAAAGGGAGGAGATCACCCCCCAGCCCACCGTGTTTTTTTCTGTCCTCTGGACAGGTGGACTGGCGTGTCGCTCCCCCTCTGGGAGCTGAAGAGTGCTTAGGGGCTCTTTTTTTCCTTAAGCTAAAGCATCGCCTTTTCTTGGTCCCAGTGCCTTTATTTTAGGCCTGATCGCGGCGATTTTTGTCTCCGGGGTACCGTCGGGGAGGGGGGTGTCCCCTCCCCTCTTCTTTCATCTCAGTATGCGGTGTCCGTCTCTCCACTACCGCATGTGTGCGGCGCTATGGGCGCCGCCATCTTCCGGAAGTGACGCGCACTAGGTGCGCTACGTCACTTCCGGTTTTCCGGAGCGATGCGGTGAGGTTTAAAAACTCACCATTTCTATTAAACTGTCTCCCTATAAGGACATCCTGGGATCCAGGATTAATCTGGGGAGACATTTAGGACAAGCTGAGCCAGTATAGGCTCTGTTATCTCTCTGGGCTAATTACGATTAAGGACCCGCCCAGGGGGCGGGGCTTCCTCCTTTTAAGCGCCCAGAGCCTTTCAGTTAGTGCTCTGGTTGCGTCGCTTTCACAAGTTAGCTCCAGAGTTCCCTGTGCCTTGAGATATTCTTGTAGTATTGCTTGGCTTGGGTTTTGTTGTTCCTCTTTTCACAGCTCTAATTTCTTCTAGTGCTGGTGGGCCCCCTTAAGGTCTTGTTTCTCCACCTCCAGGTATTGTAGGTGTTATGACCTGTTTTTTTCTTTCCAATTACAGACTATGGCTTCCCCTAAGGATCCGGATCAGCGGAAGGCTGGGGCCAAGAGGAAGCATTTGGCGTGTTACGAATGTAACACACCCTTAGACGACAGCTGTCCAGCTTAGACGACAGCTACTCCAGATGTGAGAGTTGTCGCACGGCATCCACGGAACCCACGATGCAGGAAATCTTCCAGTGGACAAAGACATACGTGGATGATTCCATTAAGGGAGTGGTACGGCTGCTTAATGAGAGGCTACCAGGTCCCTCTCAGACTCCCATGGAGGTGGTCGCACCGGTCGAAAGACCTACCCCCTGTTCTGTGGGGTCTTCTTCTGAGGAAGAAGAATTTACTTCTTGCTTTTTCCCTCCAGAAAAGACGCAGAAGTTACTCAAGTCCATCAGGTCGGGGGACCAGGATGTTGACATGGGGGAGTCTTCCGATCCCGCCGGACGGACACAGCGTGTCTTTAGAGCGGATGAGACCCTCCTCTCTGTGATGCGCACAGAGTGGAGAAAGCCTAAGAAAGGTCCAGTGCTCACCAGAAAATTCAAACTGATGTACCCGATGGCTAAACCCTTGGTGGAATCGTGGGGTTCCGTTCCCAAGGTGGTCATGGCTATAGCCAAGTTGTCCCGGCGCACTCTAGTCCCTGCAGACGATGGGTCTAGTCTGCAGGACCCTCTAGACCGGAGGGCAGAGTGCACCCTTAGAAGGAGTTACGCAGCGGCTGCTGCCTCCGCATCAACTTCAATTGCGGCCACGGAGGTAGCTGCCTATTTACGCTCCAAGCTCAACCAAATCCAGACGGACGTGAATCAGAGCGTATCAAGAGATGACATCCTGGCAGCCTTCAAGTCAGCTAATCTGGCTATGGACTTTCTGGTCGATTCCACCCAGATGCAGCTGAAGCTGGACGCCAAAACTATGGCCCTAGTTTCAGCTGCCCGCAGACCACTTTGGCAGAAACCGTGGATCGCGGACAACGCGTCCAAGTTCAACCTTTGTGGGCTCCTCTTCGAACCTGACAGGCTATTCGGGTCCGAATTGGACAAGATAATGGAGGGGCTCTCCGATAGAAAGGGGAAGAGCCTCCCCCAGCAGCCCTTTCGGGGACGCCCCAGACAGGAAAAGAAAGGCGGAGGTCGTCCAGGGCAGCAGTCTAGGCGCAGAGATTGGGGGGGGGCGTCTCGTTAATATTCGAGACGCTCCCGCAAACCCACCAGGGAGGCAAAACCCTCCTGACTATGGGCCTCCTCGAGGCTCTTGGATAAGCCCTGCTCCCCTTGCAGTGTCTCCTCTAGATTTTCCCGTACCCCTCCCCCAGATTCCGGTGGGGGGCCGTCTTACCCATTTCAAAGACTCTTGGAGCCGGTTGATTGCAGACCCCTGGGTCCAGGACATAGTTTCCGTCGGGTACCGGGTAGATCTTATCTCTCTCCCCCCAGAGAGATTCATCGCCACACGAAACTTCGGGTCTGCCAAACAAGTGGTCCTAGAATCTTACATTCAGGACTATATCTCCAAGGGAGCCCTAGAAGAGGTGCCGGCAGGGGAGAGGGGCCTAGGGATTTATTCACCAGTGATTTATAAGATTTATAAGAAAAACAAGGTTTTCGCATGGAAACCATAAGGTCAGTCAGCCATATCCTCAACCTCGGGGATGTCATGGCTACTCTGGACCTCAAGGATGCGTATCTTCACATTCCGATCCATTCCGCGTCCCGGAAACTCCTCAGGATCGCGGTCCAGATTTCAGGGGTTCACAGGCACTTTCAGTTCGCCGCGCTTCCCTTCGGAATCTCTTCTGCTCCCCTTATCTTCACCAAGGTGGTGGTGTCGGTGGTGGCAGCTTTGAGACTTCAAGGACTAACTATTATTCCTTATCTGGACGATTGGCTTTTCATAGCCTCTTCAGTTCCGATCCTTACCCACCATCTTCAGATCGCAAATTCCTTTCTCCTCCGCCTGGGCTGGATTATGAACTGGCAGAAGTCGAATGTGAGCCCATCGACTTCAATCCATTATTTAGGATTCGTGGTCGACTCTGTGGAGATGTCCCTCCGGTTGACTCTAGAAAGGAAAGCGCGGATTCAGGACCTGGCAAAGGTCCTTTATGTCCCTCGTCGAGTCTCTATCTGGACTCTCATGAAGATGCTGGGGCTCTTGTCAGCGGCTGCGGATGCAGTCCCTTGGGCACTATGGCACCTCCGTCCTCTTCAGTCGGAGGTCTTACACTTATGGAACGGCAGCCCTGCGGGGCTAGATTCCCTATGCTCCCTGTCCGGTCAAACCCGGAATTCCCTCAGATGGTGGTTTCAGCTACCAGCAGGGAAGTCTATGACCCAACCAGCTTGGGTCATATTGACCACAGACGCGTCCCTTGTAGGCTGGGGCGCTCACCTGGACGGATCCCCAGTACAGGGATCTTGGTCTCCTCTGGAGCGGCGTCTTTCTTCCAATCTTCGCGAGATGCGAGCTATCCGGCTAGCCCTCCTTCACTTCGCCCCTCAGATTCGGGGCAAAGCAGTGAAAGTCCAGTCAGACAATATGACTGCGGTTCTCTATATAAACAAGCAGGGAGGCACAAGATCATTGCCCCTTCTGTCAGAGATCGGGGTGATTCTTCGGTGGGCAGAGACGAACCTTTCCCATCTATCTGCCGTTCATATTCGAGGCTCCCTCAATATGATAGCGGACCGCTTAAGTCGAGGATTACCGACCATGGAGTGGTCTCTGCATCCGGAGATCTTCAGGCAGCTAGTTCACAGATGGGGTATGCCAGAGATGGATCTCATGGCGACCAGGTTCAACGCCAAGGTGCTGAGGTTCTGTTCCCTGTACAGGGAAGACAACCCCCTGGCGATAGATGCTCTGTCGATACCGTGGAGGTTCAGGCTGGCTTACATCTTCCCTCTGTTTTCCATGATACCGAGGGTATTGATGAAAATCCGTCAGGATCAGGCCTCGGTAATAGCCATCATACCGTTTTGGCCCAGAAGATCCTGGTTTACCCAGCTCATTCAGATGAGTCGGGGACAATACTGGAGACTCCCCCTGGAGCAGACCCTGGTGTCGTGGGACACTCACCTCTGCCCAGATCTGCACAGGTTCAACCTGACAGCCTGGAGGTTGATCAGTCCCTTCCCAACATAGAAGGGCTTTCCGAGTCGGTCCTGAGAACTTTGTCGCATTCCCGAGCAGAGTCTACAAAGAAGGCCTACTCCAGGATCATGAGAATCTTCGTGGCATGGTGTGATTCCAGACAGGTGGCGTCCGCAGATCCGCCCCTTCCTGCGATACTTCAATTTCTTCAAGATGGATTAGATAGAGGCCTATCTCCAGCTACCTTGAAGGTACAGATTTGTGCCATCTCGGCCTGTCTCAACAGACCACATTCTCGGGACCCACTCATTAAACGCTTCCTGAAGGGAGCTGAAAGACTAAAGCCTACTATACTGAAACCTATCCCCCAGTGGGATCTTTCAGTAGTGCTCAGGGGGCTAGCATCTCCCCCCTTCGAGCCCTTGGAGGAGGTAAATTTAAAATTTTTTACTTTAAAGATGGTCTTTCTTCTGGCTATAGCTTCAGCCAAAAGAATTTCCGAATTGCAGGCTTTCTCTGCAGTTCACCCGTACATTATTTTCCTACAGGATAGAGTACTCCTGAAGTTCTTACCATACTTCAGGCCTAAGGTGCCTACTTTCCAGAATATCAATCAGGTAATCTCTTTACCAGTTTTGTTTACAGCCTCCTCCTCTGATACTCCAGCTAGAGACCCGCTGGATATTTCAAGATGTCTCCAGATCTATGTGGATAGATCTAGAGAGTTCAGGATAGATGAGAATCTCCTTATCCTGTTTGCCGGTAAGTCTAAAGGCCGTAAAGCGTCTAAAGCTACCATTAGTCGCTGGATCAAGGAGGCCATTAAGGAAGCTTTCGTCTCTCCCAATCCTTAGATCCTCCTGAGTTTGTGAGAGCCCATTCTACTAGGGCGGTCTCCACCTCGGTTGCGGAGAGAAGACTTCTCCCCTTAGAGTTGATCTGTAAAGCGGCCTCCTGGAGCTCTGAGTCAACCTTCATCTCCCATTATAGGATAGATGCTAGGATGGCAGAGTTTTCGGCCTTTGGGCAGACTGTTCTTAGTTCTGCCAGGCATGAGGACCCTCCCTAGGGGATTCTTCTTGCTATCGCCCCATCTGTGCTGCTGGTAGGACGTAAGGGAATCGTTAATTTCTAACGATAATTTGTTTTCCCTTAGTCCTAACAGCAGCACACAAATATCCCACCCTAGATACATTATGCTTGTTAAAAACACGGTGGGCTGGGGGGTGATCTCCTCCCTTTCAGGGAGCTGAAGATCGTTTATTGGTTCTTGGGCTCATTAAAATTCCGCCGGTCCTACCAGTCCACAGGGGCTGTTAACCCCATCTGTGCTGCTGTTAGGACTAAGGGAAAACAAATTATCGTTAGAAATTAACGAATATCACCTCACAATTTTCTATTCATTTTCTCTTTGCAAAGTACCCCATTTGTGGTTGTAAACCGCTGTTTGTGGATACACCAAGGCTCACAAGGAAAGGAGCGGCAACTAGATTTTCTAAAATGGAATTTGCTGAAATGATTTTTAAGAGCCATAACTCTTAAAAAATTGAAGGTGGGCAAAAATGTAAATTCTGTCAGGGTTTTTAATTTTTATTTTTTGAGGTTCACCATGTGGTATATATTACATGATAACTTTATTCTACAAGTTGATTTGATTATGGTGATGCCAAATTTATATAGTTTTTTTCTATAATAAAAGCCCATTTTATAAAAAATCGGTTATATCTTACATCGTCATATACTAACATGTTTACTTTTCTGCCAATGTAGATGTCCGAGGGCTCGCCTTTTGCAGGACAGACTGTACTTTTTATCAGTACCATTTTTGGATACATAAGATTTTTGATGACTTGATACGTTTTTCGGGAGGCGAGGTAACAAAAAAAGCTGTTTTAGCGTGATTATTATTTTTATTTTTTACAGTGTTCACTTGATGGGGTAGATCATATCTATTAGATATCAGATATTTCTATAGGGCCAGTCATTACAGACGCGGTAATACCAAATATGTCTATATTCTATTTTTTTATTAGGTTTTACACAAGAGCAGCATTTTTGGAAAAGAAACATGTTTTTGTTTTGCCAATTTCTTACAGTTATATTTTTAAATTTTCCCATATTTTTTAAAGTTTTCTGGCAGGTTTTTTGGCAGAATGAGGTGATGTTTTCATTGGGATAGATCATGTGATATTTTTATAGAGCTGGTCCCTGCTGTCACTAAAAGAAACCTGACTGCAAAAGACCTTCAGGAAGATTTAGCAGACTCTGAACTTCATGAAAGAGCCACAAAATTCACATCAGATGTTTGCAAAAGAACATATAAAGAAGCCTGATGCATTTTGGAAACGAGTCCTGTGGACCGATGAAGACAAAACTCTTTGGCTACAATGAGAAAAGGTATGTTTGGAGAAAAAAGGGCCCAGAATTTCATGAAAAGAACACCTCTGCAACCATTAAAGGGGTTGTCCAAGTTGTTTTATTCATCAATATCAGATTGGTGGAGGTCAGACATCCAGCACCCCCACCAATCAGCTGTTTTAATAGAAGGCTGCGCTCGTTCCAGCGCAGCCTTCTCCTCATTGTTTACCTACTCGTCATCGCAACAGTAGCTGTGAGCAGGCGTATGAGAAGCCGTCCTATTCACTTTAATGGGATGACTCCTTCCTATATAAGTGTATACAAACGAGCTGTCCCATCAAAGTTAAGTGGTGGGCTTCTTGTGATTACACCAGCTCACAGCTACTGTTGCGACGATGAGCAGGTAAACACTGAAGGGAAGGCTGTGCTGGCACAGCATGAGGATAGGGCATCAATAAAATATAACTTGGACAACCCCTTGAAAAGAGGATGACTTCTATAAATGAATAATAATAATTCTAAAGACACCTTAAAATCCACAAAAGACGACCTCAAAAGGCACAAGCTGAAGGTTTTAACATGGCCCTCACAGTCCCCTGATATGCTAAAGGCTTTACCATGGCCCTCACAGTCCCCTGATCTACTGAAGATTTTACTATGGCCCTCACAGTCCCCTGATCTACTGATGGCTTCACTATGGTCCTCACAGTCCCCGATCTACTGAAAGTTTTACCATGGCCCTCACAGTCCCCTGATCTACTGAAGGTTTCACCATGGCCCTGACAGTCCCCTGATCTGCTGAAGGTTTTACCATGGCCCTCACAGTCCCCTGGTCTGCTGAAGGTTTTACCATGGTCTTCACAGTCCCCTGATCTGCTGAATGTTTTACCATGGTCCTCACAGTCCCATGATCTGCTGAAGGTTTTACCATGGCCCTCACAGACCCCTGATCTGCTGAAGGTTTTACCATAGCCCTCACAATCCCCTGATCTGCTGAAGGTTTTACCATGTCCTCGCAGACCACTGATCTGCTGAAGGTTTTACCATGGCACTCACAGTACCCTGATCTGAACATCATTGAAAATCTGTGGATAGACCTCAAAAGAGCAGAGCGTGCAAGACAGCCCTGGAATCTCACAGAGCTGGAAAACGTCTGCAAGGAAGAATGGAGAAAAATCCCTCAAACAAGAACTGACTCTTGGCTGCTACAAAAGGTGTTTAGAAGATGTGATACAAAGGAGACGCTACTAGGTACTAACCATTCAGGGTGATCAAAGTTTAGCTTTGAGCCCTTTTCCCTTTTTGTTATTTTGCATAAAATACAAAGGGAATGTGTCATCTGTAACTTTATGCCTTTTGGAGATCATATCATCTTCAACTTGCTTAACTTTTCACAGTAACAGTAATTTTCACCAGAGGTGCCCAAACTTTTGCATGCCACTGTATGTACTGGAGGGAAGATGTGGCTGTTACACATAGAAAACAGCAGTCTGAGATGCTGAGCATTCTGCAGGGTTCAGGCTCTGAGCCGTGGATGGGGAAGGGGCCTCTGCACTGAGCTCAGAAGCTTACTGAGCTTTGGATCCAGCTAGTAAAGAAAGACAAACCCACTTCTTTCAGTTCGTCCATGCTGGGATGGGATTCACCCAGTAACAGTGAGTGGACAGAAAAATTACTAGAAGTGAGACCCCTAGTGAAAGAGATTTCAGAAGTTTTTTTAGGGTGGATAACATGGAAATTTTTTATCAAAGTGATTTACAGATTTGTTCAGGTTCAACTTAAGTGACCTTTGACAGGAAGTTGTTTGAAAAGTTAGTGCCCATTTAAAGATACAGTAAGAATTAATTCATATTGACCGATCTCCAAATTTCTCAGCTTACAACCCGCACGATAAATGAATTCTCCTGGAAACGGACAAGCATAGAAACATAGAAACATAGAATGTGTCGGCAGAAAAGAACCATTTGGCCCATCTAGTCTGCTCGATATACTGAATACTATGGATAGCCCCTGGCCCTATCTTATTTGAAGGATGGCCTTATGCCTATCCCATGCATGCTTAATCTCCTCCACTGTATTTGCAGCTACCACTTCTGCAGGAAGGCTATTCCATGCATCCACTACTCTCTCAGTAAAGTAATACTTCTTGATATTACTTTTACACCTTTGCTCCTCTAATTTAACACGATGTCCTCTTGTAGCAGTTTTTCTTCTTGTAAATAGTCTCTCCTCTTTTACCTTGTTGATTCCCTTTATGTATTTAGCAGTTTCTCTCATATCCCCTCTGTCTCGTCTTTCTTCCAAGCTCTACATGTTAAGGTCCTTTAATCTTTCCTGGTAAGTTTTATCCTGCAATCCATGGACCAGTTTAGTAGCTCTTCTCTGAACTCTCTCCAAAGTATCACTATCCTTCTGGAGATATGGTCTCCAGTACTGAGCACAATACTCCAGATGAGGTCTCACTAGTGCTCTGTAGAGCGGCATGAGCACCTCCCTCTTTCTAGGGATCATGGGTTTCACCTTGTGACTATTCCTAATGCTGCTGAGTAGTTGATGTTCACCTCTTGTTATACATTCTATTTGGGGGATCTCTGTTACAATTGTATCCTTATGGCATAATGGCGGCATATAAGATGGAGTTGCTGATCCTACCAGTCATATATCGTACTTGGGATAATGCTTCAGTGTTACTGGTCTAATCATCTGTGTTACAGTTGCTCAACTAAGCACTTAGTTAAACAAGCTGGCTGACTGTTTCCAATAACAACATGGTCCCTAAAACCTGTAGCACATGTTTTCACAGCATTTCCTACATTTCGCGTTGTCTGACATGACTGCATTGAAACAAACTGCATTTCCATACAAGAGTTGCACAGATTTAATTGAATTGATGGAAGCCTCAGAATGGACCCCTGCACCCTCATAACTGTATCCTCTGACTGATGCTAGAAGGGACTGTCCCATATTATGTCCTTATGGCGAATCTATGGGATATGGCCAATGTCTAATCAACGGGGGGTTGGAGAATGAGTGGAAAATTGTGGAATGATGGTAAAAAGTAGCAGTGCTTTAGGAAAAAAGTCAAAGGAGTTGTAGTCCCTTCATACTAGGCACTAATGGGAGTCCTTGGGGTGGGACCTCCAGTGACTGGACATTGATGGTATATCTAACCAGGGTGCGATCACCTGAAGCAAATTTTGTTGCAGAAAATTTCTGCAACTGAAAATCAGTTCCATTCCTTTGGATGGGGCTTGGAGAATCCATGTGCTTCCAGCCAAAATAACCTTATTCAGATGAATAGAACTGATTTTCAGCTGCAACAAAATCTGCCGCGTGTGAAAGCGCCCTTACCAACCAAACATATAATGATGAGCAGAGAATTGTTCAATTGTTTTTATACTTTTGGCTTTATTTTTGTTACTTTGTTGCACGTTCCTTCTCGTTTTGGCTTTTGTTGGGTTTTTATGTTGGTATGACGCCATCATGTAGCTGATACACTGGAACGCCGCTGTAGTTTTCCTCCAGGAGTCCAATAAACTCCACTTAACCTGATCGACAATTTTCCTCATCCATCAAATGAGTTCCAGCATTAACCATGTAAATATTAATATTCAGTGAAGAGACGCTCTAAATTCCCCATGTAAAGCCGGCGACATTCTATCCATTTCATTCACTTTCATCATTCCAAGATTTTCCGACAGCGCCAGCTGTACCTGTCCACATTCATCAGTGTCAGGTAATTGTCGGACCCTCGTCTTCCTCTCTCCTGTTCTGCAGCCCCCGTCCTTGCGCCGTGTCATCCTCCTGCTGATACATTGTGTCTCATGTAATCATTTCCCATTCTTCTTTTATGACTCTATTACAATTCTTCCAAGCTCAATCGTTATTTAATTTGTGAAGCAATTTCCCGGCTCTATGGCGGAGTCTTCAGCGCAATCTGCCTCCTGAGCGGCGGTGGGCTTCAGGTTTATTGCAGCCTAATGTTTATAACAGGAAGAATATTGATGACTGGAGCATTATACACAGAGACGGGGGTAATCTGAGTGCATGGACTCAGGGTTTGGCTTGTCCAGCGTATATGTTCTCTTCATGGCCTCTGGTTACAGAGCCTTGCAACATGACTGGAGGGATCAGCCAAACCAGAGACCGCCATCTGTAGACAGCACTATGTAGGAGCTCTTAGAAGGCACAACCCAGATAACGAGAATAACCTCCAAACCTCTGCTGTCCACAGGTGGGTGTCTCTGGAATGGCCGATATCCTTTGCCCCTTGCAGGGCTTTGTAAGGCGTTGTATATTGACTTACAGGGAAGCCACCCATAGGCTTCTTTTCTTTCCGGAGGAGAGCTATTTTCTAAATTTTCTAAAGGATCATTGCTGGATTTCCACTTGGAGAATCTGTACCTTCCAAGAACCCCTCAGATTTATCTCAGGCTGTAAGGCAGCTGGTTGCATCATGAACCCTTCCTCACTGTTCTGCCGGCAATGGTAGACCAGAGAGTCTATGAGTCCTTTTACACAGACCAATAACAGCTCGCGATGAATGCCGATCAACGATATAACATCGCAGAACTCGTTTAAATGGCCTAATGCAAACTGTACGATCATTCATCTCCCATACAGTTTTCATATTGTCTGGATGTCGGGATGTGCTGGCAACAAATACGGTTATGAAAAGGGTTCATTTTCTACAGATTCCTTCCGTTTTTGACTGATATGTGACTCCAGATGGGGTTTAGTTATAGTGGGTGGGATTGAGCATTACTAGTTTTCCATCGCAGACAGAGCAGTGGGAAAGGGCTTCTACTCACTCCCGTTGTCTTACAGCCAGAGGCAGATTTGTGAGGAGCAGGAGATGTATAAGGAATTGTAAATATAGTATCATTTTTATATTTTTAACTTGCTCTAGTAATTTGGTTGTGTCTGTGACAATTTCTCCCTTATTTCAATGAAAAAGTGTAAGATTTGATAGATGATACTTTGGAATTGTTTCTAAATTTTAACTACAGTTGCCTTTAAGTGGAAGATCCTTTCCGATTTACAGTGAATGGTCACTGAGTGATGTTGTCAGGAATATTCTAGAACAGATTTATTTATTTTTTTGCTATTAATAAATTCAGGAAATCATGCAAAAAAAACCACATGAAAATGCAAAATGTGACGAGAACTAAATCCAGTCTCGCCTTGTCGGAAGAAGGACTTCTTGTATCTTTGCAGCTCTAATTAGGATGTGACTTTGTCCCTGATGTGAAGTGTTTTTCGTCTTCAGTTTTGAAGTGTTCAGGTCACCAGGACTGGGAGCGATTGCTTCTATCTGGGTGACACCCGCGTCTCGCCTAAGCAGATGTGGCAGGGTAATTATTCTGTCTTATGCATGTTTGTGAATTTGTTCACTGAACCATATCTCCAATTAAAACTGTCGCCCTCGTCCTAATGGAGAATAATTGGAGATTGCTGCGCCAAATCACACCCGCCGAGCGGCTGAAGGAAAACATCATGACTAAACAATGTGTCTTATATCAGCTCCTTGTGATGAGTGGCGGCCACAGGTGACACGGGGATCACAACTTAATGTCACCATAGAGTATTTTATATTACATATCACATCATATTATCTTATTACACTATAATATATCAGAGGCGGATACGTTGACGACATTCAGACATCTCTTTCTATGAAATGTTTTATAGGAGTTTTACTAGTTTAATATTCAAGAGCTTTTCCCTTTTATGACATATCTATATGACCCACATTGACCCCTGAGTGACCAGTCAGCTCACATAGACTATAATGGAGACTGCCTGCCACCTCTGGAACAGATATTTATGGCTCATTGATTTTTTTGTGGTCCGATCCATAAGCCGTAAATGTCTCCCATGGGAAAACCTCTTGAAGGTATGATGTTTCAGGCACAGAAGTTTCTTTAACCCCTAAGTGACCACCAATGCGCCTTTTTATGTCGGTCACTAAAGGTCCTTTGGCTGGGCCGCTGCCTTTTTTATGCTGCCCAGTCAAAGTGCTGCACGGCTCTCTTATGACAGTAGTACTCCAGCTCTAATGGCCTGGACTAGCAGAATTGCCGATCTGGGCAAGTGAACCCCTTAGATGCCTCGGTCAATAGCATCTGTGGCATCTGAATGGTTTAGAGGGAGGGAGCTCCCTCTGCCTCCAATTGACACCCTATTAACTGCCTCAGGACCGCCTAACGCAGGATTGCGTCCTGTGGGCGGTCGATCTGTTTCTCCTGGACGCATCGGCGCATCCTCTCGCGAGACGCAAGATTTCCTGTGAGGAAATCGGGAGGTAAACGAGCTGATCTACAGCCTGCCAGTAGCGATCATTCGCTGGCAGGCTGTAGATGCAATTTTTTTAACCCCAAAAAGGTATATTAGACGCTCTTTTGTTAACAGCGTCTAATATACCTGCTACCTGCTCCTCTGGTGGTCCCTTTTGCTTGGATCGACCACCAGAGGACACAGGCAGCTCTGTAAGTAGCACCAAACACCACTACACTACACCCCCCGTCACTTATTAACCCCTTATTAACCCCTGATCACCCCATATTAGACTCCCTGATCACCCCCCTGTCATTGAGCAAAACACATACGGACGTCTGAATGGAGCCTTACAGGGGGGTGATCACCCCATATAGACTCCCTGATCACCCCCTTGTCATTGATCACCCCCCTGTAAGGCTCCATTCAGACGTCCGTATGTGTTTTGCGGATCCGTGGATCCACGGATCCGCAAAACACGGTCACCGCAGATCCGCAAAACACGGACACTGGCAATGTGCTTTCCGCATTTTTCGGATCCGCACATTGCCAGAACTATATAGAAAATGCCTTTTCTTGTCCGCAATTGCGGACAAGAATAGGACATGTTCTATAGGCTCTACAAAAAACGCAGTGTTCGCCCGATCAGGCCTGATCTTGTGCGCACACTTGCAAAAACAGGCCGATCAGCCCTGATCACTGCAAAAACACAGTAAAATCGCTGCGGCGCTATAAAAAGATCACTTTTGAGGGGCATGGCGAGTTCATAGAAGATTTTTTTTTCTTGGCACAAGTTACAAGTTTCTCTTACAAAGTCTCATATTCCACTAACTTGTGACAAAAAATTAAATCTCACATGCCACTCATGGAATACCTTGGGGTGTCTTCTTTCCAAAATGGGGTCACTTGTGGGGTATTTATACTGCCCTGGCATTTTAGGGGACCTAAAGCGTGAGAAGTAGTTTGGAATCCAAATGCGTAAAAAATGCCCTGTGAAATCGTAAAGATACTCTTTGGAATTTGGTCCCCTTTGTGCACCTAGGCTGCAAAAAAGTGTCACACATGTGGTATCGCCGTACTCAGGAGAAGTAGGGCAATGTGTTTTGGGGTGTCTTTTTACATATACCCATGCTGGGTGAGAGAAATATCTCTGTAAAATGACAACTTTGTATAAAAAAATGGGAAAAGTTGTCTTTTACAGAGATATTTCTCTCACCCAGCATGGGTATATGCAAAAAGACACCCCAAAACACATTGCCCTACTTCTCCTGAGTACGGCGATACCACATGTGTTTTTGTTTTTTTTGCAGCCTAGGTGCACAAAGGGGACCAAATTCCAAAGAGTATCTTTACGATTTCACAGGGCATTTTTTACGCATTTGGATTCCAAACTACTTCTCACGCTTTAGGTCCCCTAAAATGCCAGGGCAGTATAAATACCCCACAAGTGACCCCATTTTGGAAAGAAGACACCCCAAGGTATTTCATGAGGGGTATGGTGAGTTCATGTAAAATGTTATTTTTTGTCACAAGTTAGTGGAATATGAGACTTTGTAAGAAAAAAATAAAAATAAAAATAAAATAATCATTTTCCGCTAACTTGTGACAAAAAATAAAAACTTCCATGAACTCACTATGCCCATCAGTGAATACCTTAGGGTGTCTACTTTCCGAAATGGGGTCATTTGTGGGGTGTTTCTACTGTCTGGGCATTGTAGAACCTCAGGAAACATGAAAGGTGCTCAGAAAGTCAGAGCTGCTTCAAAATGCAGAAATTCACATTTTTGTACCATAGTTTGTAAACGCTATAACTTTTGCGAAAACCAATAAATATACACTTATTGCATTTTTTTTATCAAAGACATGTAGAACAATAAATTTAGAGAAAAATTTATGTAGAAATGTAGTTTTGTTTGAAAAATTTTACAACAGAAAGTGAAAAATGTCATTTTTTTGCAAAAAATCTGTAAATTTCGATTAATAAAAAAAAAAGTAAAAATGTCAGCAGCAATGAAATACCTCCAAATGAAAGCTCTATTAGTGAGAAGAAAAGGAGGTAAAATTCATTTGGGTGGTAAGTTGTATGACCGAGCAATAAACGGTGAAAGTAGTGTAGTGCAGAATTGTAAAAAGTGGTCTGGTCATTAAGGGGGTTTAAGCTAGGGGAGCTGAGATGGTTAATGAGATTGTGGGCTGCTAATGTCTGTGCACACAGGCCGGGGCCAAGTGAAGGCCCCTGACCTGCCTCCAGTGTGTCCAAGAAGGCCTTGCCTCCCTGGTGAAGCCTGCTGGTGGATGTCAGGATAGCACTGCAATGTATTTTAGAAGCAATCAAAAGGTCGCCTATTAAAGTCCCCTTGTGGGAGTATTAAATGGTAAAAAAAAGTTACAAAAGTTTTATTAATTAAAAAAATTCCAAGTTAAAAAAATAACACCATTTCAATGGAAAAAATAGCAAAATTAAAATGTAATTTATGCTGTACAGTAAATGCTTTCATGACCAGGCGATTTTCCGTCTTTTAGTTTTCATTTTTTACTCCCAGCCCTCCCAAAGCCATAACTTTTAAATTTTTCTGTTGAGGGCTGTATGAGGGCTTGTTTTTTACGGGACAAGATGCCCTTTCTAATGGCTCTATTGACGGTTGCATACAATGTGGTGGGAAGCGGAAAAAAAATTATAAATGGAGTGAAATTGAAAAAAAACACAATGCCAGAACAATTTTTTTTGAAGTATTGTTTTTGCGGCGTTTCCTATATCATAAAACTGACCAGTTACGGTACTTACATTCTCAAGGTCAGTACCAATCCGGCAATACCACATGTATATTTTTTTATTGCGTTTTTATGCTGAAAAAAAATAAAAACCTTGAAAATAACATTTGTTTTTCTTTTCTTTTAGTCTCCATATTCTGACCCCTATAACTTTTTTGTATTTATCTATGCAGAGCTAAGTGAGGACTCATTTGTTGCGGGGCGATCTGACAGGACTATTTTTTCGTCATGTATAACGGAAACAAACGGAACCATTATGTGCCCCTGTAGACATGTATTAGAACGGAGCAAAACGGAATCCCTCTTAAAGGCTTCTGTTTTGCATTCCGTCCTAGAATTCCATTATATTCCGTTATAACAGGAACCCTATCACGGAATGCCGATGTGAACCCGGCCTCACTGTGTTATTTATGCCGAAACATGAACCTTGCAGAATTTATAATCTAATAACTCAGTGGCGGTATTGCTGTTATTTCCCATCCCCCAGGCGCAGTACTCAGACCCCCAAACATCTCATATTAAATATTAGGAGGCTCTCCTGTCTAGGAGTGATGGCTGTGATGATGTGAGGGGCTTGTCTTGTTTGTAGGGTCGTCGTCGTCGTCCCCCTCGTGTGCCCAGCTTCTCTACTTCAGGTTGATGGTGATTTATGTTGAAGACTGATCAGACCCATGATCTCATGGCCTTTATTCTGGGGCGAAGGAGATGACCGGTGGCATGTCCTAGAATCCTACAGCCCATTAATGACCCTCCACACCCCTCACTCCCATCATTCGTCTCCTTTTTGGGGAGTGCAGACTTTTATCTGCGGCTCTTCATCCATCCTCAGGGCCAGCATTGCCGGCAAGGTCAGAGCTGCTGGTCAGGGTCATGCTGTACATGAGATTCATCCGTGTCCGAATACTAAACATTTATTAAGGAGGCGCGTTGTATCTGATGATCCTAATTGATGTCAATTTGCAGAACCAGATCTCTGACCTTCACCAGGGACCTTTGGCTGGATTTAGCCTTCTAGCTGGAGACATAAAACCTGGAAGAAAATACATATTAAAATCACACACAGGATGTAAAGATGATTTTTTACATAATGTCTTATCCTGGTGACTATGATTTTATTGTCTCATGTGTTGACATCATCAAAGACTTTTGCCTTGTAGATTCAGAGGCAGCAGGTGCTGTGGGGATCTAGCCTGAGGGGGTTTAGTTTTGGGGGCTGCAAACTGGACAATTGCCCATGGTCCCCCAAGAACTGACCCCCCCATGAAAAACCTGAGAGAGGAGCAAGTAAATCTACCCTGGGAGTAGCATTCCTGTGCACTTTTGCCCCACCTATCTAATAGGCGACCTTGATTAGGTGGTACATATAGCTGTGCGGCTCTACCTCTCATTGGTTGCTGATGCCACAGAGGTAACTAGGAGCAGAACACTATATGTGCAGGGTCTGCTCTCCTAAACATAGATGCACAACTGCATAAGTAAGTATACAGCAGGACCGGCCTGACCTGAGACCACCTTGGCGCTGGTAGGTGGGCACAGATGTGTTTTGATCAAAATATATTGGCTAAGGAGTGGCAGTGGTGGACGTAGCGGTATGACGTGAGATGTGGACATGCCGCGCCCCTCCTCCTCTCTCCCGTCATACCTCGACTGTGCCAGCACCTGTGCAAGGAAGAGCTTTCCGGCGGATCACCATCGTTTGGACTCCAACAATCTTTTTGTCGGCAGTGGAGCGGAACTTACCTTCTAAAGGCTCCTGAGATCCTGGTGGTCCGGCGTTCCCCCTCCCAGCTTCTGGCTCCGCCTCTGTTTCTCTTCAGTGACGGTGCCCGCTGGGCTGGGAACAGCCTCCTCCCGTGCTGTGGTGGTTCTTCCGGCTCCTCTGCCTCCCTTCTCTACGCTGCTTGATTGTAGTGCAGGTGCTGTTCGGACATGGCTTGGCGAGTGCATGCTTAGGTCCGGGTGCAGTGAGAAACTCTACTTCTAATTGTGTGTTTTGTTTGTTTTTTGGTCCACGTGCTACGTGAGTGTCCTGTGTCTTAAATGATCAGGAGGGCCACATCTTTCAGCACCTGACTGGGGTTTTATTTGTGGAGTCGGCTGATTTGAACTCCTCTGCTCGCAGCCCGCAGCCCATAGCGTGGTTTTGGGCTTTTGAAACAGTTCATCTCTTATGCTTCCAGTTGGGTGTGACTGTGGATCTGGAACTTGTGCGGGGTCATATCTCCGAGACTTAGGACGGCGCACAAGCCATTCCCCTGCCTGACTTAGGTGTTCCATCTTTTCCCCCTTCCTCAATAGGATTGACTACTACCTGCCTGGCAGTGTGGGATAATCTGGGCTATCCGGACGACAGCTTTGCAGTTATTAGCGTCTCTTCTCTGGTGTTGGAGGAGACTGCTTACTGACTTTTTGTTTGCTCTGATAATTTATTTTTCCGTGTTCCTTTATCATTAACAAGGACTGAGACAGAAAGGAGAGGGGGGGGGGAATAAAAGGAAAAAATAAATTAAAAATTTGTCGGCCAAGGCTCAGAATAGAAAATCTGTAGGGATGTCCTCCCCCAAAGGCGGTGGTATTAGTATCCCCCTGACTAAAATGGACAAATTCCTGAAATCACCACCGATCAAAACCAGAACGGCCCAGAATACCCAGGTGAACCAGAGGAATGTAGAGATATTGGAAGGCAACGGAGATCAACAGAGAGGGAAAAGGATCATGGTAATCTAGATAAGATTGACTCTAGGATCGACATCATAGATAAAAAACTGATTGATATCCTTAGTGCGGTAAATCAGTCCAACTCAGCTCTGGGGGAGTTAACGGTTAAAATCGCATCTGTCCAGTCTGATATTTTAATGATCATAGATGACATGAACAAGATGCGTGCAAAGTCCAAAGAGCTTGAATCCTCCATGAATGATATGAAAGCAGAGGCGGCTAGCCTGATTAAAAAAACGGCCTCAATTGAACTAGAGAAAAAGTCCTGGCGGTCTAAAGCTGACGGACCTAGAGGATAGATCACGCAGATATAATGTCCGGAATGTGGGCTTCCCAGAGGGTGTAGAGAGAGAGGATCCAACCGGGTTTATTCAGAAGTGGTTGCTAGAGACCATGGGCCCCGAATATCTATCCTCCTGGTTTTCGGTAAGGAGGGCCCACAGGATCCCTATGAAAAAATTCCCATCTGGGGGCCCCCCTAGAGCATTGCTGGTTAAACTGATGTTCTTAAAAGAAAGAGATCTGGTATTAAGAAGAAAGAGAAATCTACAGGAGACAGATTATAACAACAGCAGAATAGAGATATACCCAGATTTTTCAAGGGATACCCAGAACAAGCGGTGAGAATTTCAGGACAAAAAAAAACAGCGTACGCAAGCTAAAATTAAATACTCAATGTTATTCCCAGCAAAGTTACGGATTGTATATCAAGACAAAGTGGTCTTTTTCTCCAGGCTAGATGATGCGATGGAACGGCTAGACTCTAGGGGAATTTGAGCTCATGGTATAAGATGATATCCCACATTAAAAGTATTGGATCATTGGCGGGGGGGACTAGGGGAGGTTGGGTCGATGTGTAGGAGGTTTACGAGGTATCCGCTCCTCATGAACCAGGGCGTAGGATATGGGGGGGAGCGGGTGGGTATGCCTCTTTTATCTCACGAGTAGGGATGAACGAACCCGAACTGTATAGTTCGGGTTCGTACCGAATTTTGGGGTGTCCGTGACACGGACCCGAACCCGAACATTTTCGTAAAAGTCCGGGTTCGGGTTCGGTGTTCGGCGCTTTCTTGGCGCTTTTTGAAAGGCTGCAAAGCAGCCAATCAACAAGCGTCGTACTACTTGCCCCAAGAGGCCATCACAGCCATGCCTACTATTGGCATGGCTGTGATTGGCCAGTGCAGCATGTGACCCAGCCTCTATATAAGCTTGGGTGACGTAGCGCTGCACGTCACTCTGCTATGATCAGTATAGAGAGAGGTTGCTGCTGCGACGTTAGGGTGAGATTAGGCAGATTAACTCCTCCAAAAGACTTCATTCTGTGATCGATCTGCAGCTGTGGATCATTGAAGTGCTAATATCGACTTGCTCACTTTTTTTAGGCTGCCCAGAGCGTTTTTATATCACTTTTTTCTGCGGTGATCGGCGGCCATTTTGTGGCTTGTGGTGCGCCAGCACAAGCTGCCACCAAGTGTATTTAACCATCGATAGTGTGGTTATTTTGTTCTATATCCTACATCAGCTGCAGGCTGAGCCTGTGTCACCGAAGTGCATTTAACCATCAACAATCTGGTTATTTTTTGGCCATATACTACATCAGCTGCAGGCTGAGCCTGTGTCACCGAAGTGCATTTAACCATCAATAGTGTGGTTATTTTTTGGCCATATACTACATCAGGGGCAAGTTGAGCCTGTCACCCAGCGCCTAAAAAATAGACCTGACATTTCTATTCAACCAAATCTGTACTGTTTTAGCTGGTCAAGTTATTTGTAGTGACCGTAAAAGCACAGTTTTTGTTCTGGGTTGAAAAACTATTCCCAAATTTGCCATTCTCAAAATAAGTAGTTTCTGCTATATCAGGCCTACTTGAAATCTATCCCAAAAAGGATATCTTAGATTCAAGGTGCTGATAGTGTCATTCAGAAAAACTTAACACACACGCTACCGTGCAGATACAAGTCTAATTCTATGATTAAACCTATACCTGTCACACAGCGCAAAAAAAAACAGGTCTCACATTTCTATTCAACCAAATCTGCACTGTTTTAGCTGGTCAAGTTATTTGTTGTGACCGTAAAAGCACAGTTTTTGTTCTGGGTTGAAAAACTATTCCAAAATTTGCCATTCTCAAAATTGTGGTGAACGGAAACAATGAGGAAAACATCTAATAAGGGACGCGGACGCGGACGTGGGCATGAAAACCAAGCCCATCGGTCTGTCACATCACCCCCATGCATATCAGGGAAACTGCCTGAGCCTCAAGTTATGCAGCAGTCTCTTATGCTGTTTGAAGACTCTGCTGCCAGGGTTTCCCAAGGGCATCCACCTAGCCCTTCCCCAGGGGTGGAAGAGATAGAATGCACTAACGCACAACCACTTATGTTTCCTGATGATGAGGACATGGGAATACCACCTCAGCACGTCTCTGATGATGACGAAACACAGGTGCCAACTGCAGCGTCTTTCTGCAGTGTGCAGACTGAACAGGAGGTCAGGGGTCAAGACTGGGTGGAAGACGATGCAGGGGACGATGAGGTCCTAGACCCCACATGGAATGAAGGTCGTGCCACTGACTTTCACAGTTCGGAGGAAGAGGCAGTGGTGAGACCGAGCCAACAGCGTAGCAAAAGAGGGTGCAGTGGGCAAAATCAGAACACCCGCCGCCAAGAGACTCCGCCTGCTACTGACCGCCGCCATCTGGGACCGAGCACCCCAAAGGCAGCTTCAAGGAGTTCCCTGGCATGGCACTTCTTCAAACAATGTGCTGACGACAAGACCCGAGTGGTTTGCACGCTGTGCCATCAGAGCCTGAAGCGAGGCATTAACGTTCTGAACCTTAGCACAACCTGCATGACCAGGCACCTGCATGCAAAGCATAAACTGCAGTGGAGTAAACACCTTAAAAACAAGGAAGTCACTCAGGCTCCCCCTGCTACCTCTTCTGCTGCTGCCGCCTCGGACTCTTCTGCTGCTGCTGCCGCCGCCTCGGCCTCTTCCTCCGCCTCTGGAGGAACGTTGGCACCTGCCGCCCAGCAAACATGGGATGTACCACCAACACCACCACCTGCGTCACCAAGCATCTCAACCATGTCACACGGCAGCGTTCAGCTCTCCATCTCACAAACATTTGAGAGAAAGCGTAAATTCCCACCTTGCCACCCTCGATCCCTGGCCCTGAATGCCAGCATTTCTAAACTACTGGCCTATGAAATGCTGTCATTTAGGCTGGTGGACACAGACAGCTTCAAACAGCTCATGTCACTTGCTGTCCCACAGTATGTTGTTCCCAGCCGGCACTACTTCTCCAAGAGAGCCGTGCCTTCCCTGCACAAACAAGTGTCCGATAAAATCAAGTGTGCACTGCGCAACGCCATCTGTGGCAAGGTCCACCTAACCACAGATACGTGGACCAGTAAGCACGGCCAGGGACGCTATATCTCCCTAACTGCACACTGGGTAAATGTAGTGGCGGCTGGGCCCCAGGCGGAGAGCTGTTTGGCGCACATCCTTCCGCCGCCAAGGATCGCAGGGCAACATTCTTTGCCTCCTGTCTCCTCCTCCTCCTACTCAGCTTCCTCCTCCTCTTCTTCCACCTGCTCATCCAGTCAGCCACACACCTTCACCACCAACTTCAGCACAGCCCGGGGTAAACGTCAGCAGGCCGTTCTGAAACTCATATGTTTGGGGGACAGGCCCCACACCGCACAGGAGTTGTGGGGGGTATAGAACAACAGACCGACGAGTGGTTGCTGCCGGTGAGCCTCAAGCCCGGCCTGGTGGTGTGCGATAATGGGCGAAATCTCGTTGCAGCTCTGGGACTAGCCGGTTTGACGCACATCCCTTGCCTGGCGCATGTGCTGAATTTGGTGGTGCAGAAGTTCATTCGCAACTACCCCGACATGTCAGAGCTGCTGCATAAAGTGCGGGCCGTCTGTTCGCGCTTCCGGCGTTCACACCCTGCCGCTGCTCGCCTGTCTGCGCTACAGCGTAACTTTGGCCTTCCCGCTCACCGCCTCATATGCGACGTGCCCACCAGGTGGAACTCCACCTTGCATATGCTGGACAGACTGTGCGAGCAGCAGCAGGCCATAGTGGAGTTTCAGCTGCAGCACGCACGGGTCAGTCGCACTGCGGATCAGCCCCACTTCACCACCAATGACTGGGCCTCCATGCGACACCTGTGTGCCCTGTTGCGCTGTTTCGAGTACTCCACCAACATGGCCAGTGGCGATGAAGCCGTTATCAGCATTACAATACCACTTCTATGTCTCCTTGAGAAAACACTTAGGGTGATGATGGAAGAGGAGGTGGCCCACGAGGAAGAGGGGTCATTTTTAGCACTTTCAGGCCAGTCTCTTCGAAGTCACTCAGAGGGAGTTTTTTTGCAACACCAGAGGCCAGGTACAAATGTGGCCAGACAGGGCCCACTACTGGAGGACGAGGAGGACGAGGATGAGGAGGAGGTGGAGGAGGATGAGGATGAAGCATGTTCACAGTGGGGTGGCACCCAAAGCACCTCGGGCCCATCACTGGTGCGTGGCTGGGGGGAAACACAGGACGATGACGATACGCCTCCCACAGAGGACAGCTTGTCCTTACCTCTGGGCAGCCTGGCACACATGAGCGACTACATGCTGCAGTGCCTGCGCAACGACAGCAGAGTTGCCCACATTTTAACGTGTGCGGACTACTGGGTTGCCACCCTGCTGGATCCCCGGTACAAAGACAATGTGCCCACCTTACTTCCTACACTGGAGCCTGATAGGAAGATGCGCGAGTACAAGCGCACGTTGGTAGACGCGCTACTGAGAGCATTCCCAAATGTCACAGGGGAACCAGTGGAAGCCCAAGGCGAAGGCAGAGGAGGAGCAAGAGGTCGCCAACGCAGCTGTGTCACGGCCAGCTCCTCTGAGGGCAGGGTTAGCATGGCAGAGATGTGGAAAAGTTTTGTCACCACGCCACAGCTAACTGCACCACCACCTGATACGGAACGTGTTAGCAGGAGGCAACATTTCACTAACATGGTGGAACAGTACCTGTGCACACCCCTCCACGTACTGACTGATGGTACGGCCCCATTCAACTTCTGGGTCTCCAAATTGTCCACGTGGCCAGAGCTAGCCTTTTATGCCTTGGAGGTGCTGGCCTGCCCGGCGGCCAGCGTTTTGTCTGAACGTGTATTCAGCACGGCAGGGGGCGTCATTACAGACAAACGCAGCCGCCTGTCTACAGCCAATGTGGACAAGCTGACGTTCATAAAAATGAACCAGGCATGGATCCCACAGGACCTGTCCATCCCTTGTGCAGATTAGATATTAACTACCTCCCCTTAACAATATATTATTCTACTCCAGGGCACTTCCTCATTCAATACTATTTTTATTTTCATTTTACCATTATATTGCGGGGCAACCCAAAGTTGAATGAACCTCTCCTCTGTCTGGGTGCCGGGGCCTAAAAATATCTGACAGTGGCCTGTTCCAGTGGTGGGTGACGTGAAGCCTGATTCTCTGCTATGACATGAAGACTGATTCTGCGCTGACATAAGGCCAGATTCTCTGTTACGGGACCTCTCTCCTCTGTCTGGGTGCCTGGGCCTAAATGTGTGACAGTGGCCTGTTCCAGTGGTGGGTGACGTGAAGCCTGATTCTCTGCTATGACATGAAGACTGATTCTGCGCTGACATAAGGCCAGATTCTCTGTTACGGGACCTCTCTCCTCTGTCTGGGTGCCGGGGCCTAAATGTGTGACAGTGGCCTGTTCCAGTGGTGGGTGACGTGAAGCCTGATTCTCTGCTATGACATGAAGACTGATTCTGCGCTGACATAAGGTCAGATTCTCTGTTACGGGACCTCTCTCCTCTGTCTGGGTGCCTGGGCCTAAATGTGTGACAGTGGCCTGTTCCAGTGGTGGGTGACGTGAAGCCTGATTCTCTGCTATGACATGAAGACTGATTCTGCGCTGACATAAGGCCAGATTCTCTGTTACGGGACCTCTCTCCTCTGTCTGGGTGCCGGGGCCTAAATGTGGGACAGTGGCCTGTTCCAGTGGTGGGTGACGTGAAGCCTGATTCTCTGCTATGACATGAAGACAGATTCTGTGCTGACATAAGGCCAGATTCTCTGTTACAGGACCTCTCTCCTCTGCCTGGGTGCCGGGGCCTAAATGTGTGACAGTGGCCTGTTCCAGTGGTGGGTGACGTGAAGCCTGATTCTCTGCTATGACATGAAGACAGATTCTGTGCTGACATAAGGCCATATTCTCTGTTACGGGACCTCTCTCCTCTGCCCGGGTGCCTGGGCCTAAATGTGTGACAGTGGCCTGTTCCAGTGGTGGGTGACGTGAAGCCCGATTCTCTGCTATGACATGAAGACTGATTCTGTGCTGACATAAGGCCAGATTCTCTGTTACGGGACCTCTCTCCTCTGCCTGGGTGCCTGGGCCTAAATATGTGACAGTGGCCTGTTCCAGTGGTGGGTGACGTGAAGCCTGATTCTCTGCTATGACATGAAGACAGATTCTGTGCTGACATAAGGCCAGATTCTCTGTTACGGGACCTCTCTCCTCTGTCTGGGTGCCGGGGCCTAAATATGTGACAGTGGCCTGTTCCAGTGGTGGGTGACGTGAAGCCTGATTCTCTGCTATGACATGAAGACTGATTCTGCGCTGACATAAGGCCAGATTCTCTGTTACGGGACCTTTCTCCTCTGCCTGGGTGCCTGGGCCTAAATATGTGACAGTGGCCTGTTCCAGTGGTGGGTGACGTGAAGCCTGATTCTCTGCTATGGCATGAAGAGACTGATTCTCTGCTGACATGAAGCCAGATTCTTTGCTATGGCATGAAGAGACTGATTCTCTGCTGACGTGAAGCCAGATTCTCTGCTATGGGACCTCTGTCCAATTGATATTGGTTAATTTTTATTTTTTTAATTTTTATTTTAATTCATTTCCCTATCCACATTTGTTTGCAGGGGATTTACCTACATGTTGCTGCCTTTTGCAGCCCTCTAGCTCTTTCCTGGGCTGTTTTACAGCCTTTTTAGTGCCCAAAAGTTTGGGTCCCCATTGACTTCAATGGGGTTCGGGTTTGGGACAAAGTTCGGGTCGGGTTCGGATCCCGAACCCGAACATTTCCGGGAAGTTTGGCCGAACTTCTCGAACCCAAACATCCAGGTGTTCGCTCAACTCTACTCACGAGCCTTTGATTTTGAGCTGGGTTGTATGGGGATCTTTCTTGGGCCCTACCAGGTGTTTTACCTCTTATGAGACATGTCCCATCGTATTTTAGTATGGAATGTTCATGGTTTGGGAGAAAGAATAAAAAGATGCATTGTTTTTGATTTAATTTCTAAACATCTTACAGCAATAGTATGCCTCATTGAAACTTATCTTACTGCGGATAAGCTGGATATGATGAGAAAGAGATGGGCCCAGTACAAGTATCATTCCTGTCTCTCAACTTATTCACGAGGAGTAAGTGTCTTTATTCATAAGAAGGTGAACAATGAACCATTGGACCAGTTAATAGATAAAGAAGGGAGTGGGATGACCTGTATTCTCGCCTCTGTATACATTCCTCCTCCTTTCTCTATGCAAGTGGTATCTCATAGGTAGTAAAAAATAAGTGTCCGACTCTGGTTATGGGAGACTTCAATAATGTCATAGACATAGGGAAGGATAGAATCTCCGCCTCCTCGGTGAGCAACGTCTCAACTAGAGGATATACTCACAGCTTAATCACAGCTTGTCAAGAACTGGCGCTAACAGATATTTGGCGCCACTTATATGGGGATAAAAAGGCCTTCTCTTGCCACAGTCGCTCACACGAGACTATGTCCAGGATTGATTTGGCACTATCCAGTGTGGACTTAATCGATAAAGTGCAACATATGAAATCCGAATCCCACTGTGTTTCTGACCATTCACCTATCCTGTTGGGGATTAAAGAGAATGAGTCCACTCGTAAAATCAGGTTTTTTCAGTTGAATCCTTATTGGATTTCTTTGGTGAAGGAGCAGGAAGGTATATCAACTGAGATGAAAGAATTCTGGAATAATAATGTTGGGTCGACTCACATTCACTTCTAATGGGATCCATTAAAAGCATTCTTACGGGGAATATAGAAGTCCAAAATGAAGAATCTGAAATCACTATTTGCCAGGACTGAGAAGCAGTTAGAACGCGAATAATAATCCGGACAATTTGTCTCAATTACGAGTCGGTAAGGAGGAGTATAAGATCCATCTCACCAAAAAGGCGCAACATAGAGTTTTTTTTCTCAGGCCAGAAACAGTTCCCACCCCGATGTTATTAAATCGGAATGGTTAGCCTCATTTTCAGCCATGTATAGTTCTGAGTTCGTAGGCAACGAGGGAGATATTGATTTACTGTTAGGAGACCTCTCCATCCCTTGGATGCCCCCATCCGATTGTGTGAGATTCAGGAAGCTTCAATTCGTGGGAACTCTGCCCCCGGATCTGACGGACTTCCATTTGAAGTTTATAGACGGTACCGGGATTTGCTGCTACCTTATCTATCTCGGGTCCTTAATGTATCCTGGGAATCGGGCTGTTACCTTATTCACAATCAGAAGCGGTTATCACTCTTGTTTCGAAAAAGGGGAAAGATTCAAATGAAATTGGATCATATCGGCCTATTTCTTTATTAAACACTGACTTTAAAATAATTTCAAAAATATTAGCACATAGGTTGAGGACAGTTATTGATAAATGAATTCATCCCGATCAGTCCGGTTTCATCCCTAAGCGACACGCTCAGGCGAACATCCGGTGGGCTATGGTTAATATTCAAATTGGTGAGAGGGGGAGGACCGCTCCATCCTGATACTAGACGCTGCTAAGGCGTTTGACAGGGTGAAGTGGCCCTTCTTATAGAAGGTCATGCGCAGGATGAATTTCATTAAATGGGTGCAGTTATTATACAGTTCCCCGACAGCTAGATTAAGTATCGATGGGGTATGGACGGAACCGTTTAATTTGTTTCGTGGCACAAGACAGGGCTGTCCACTTTTTCCCCTCCTATTCGCTATTTATATGGGACCACTTGCTTGCAAAATAAGATCGGATGAGAATATTGTAGGATTTGGGGTAATGGGAATAACGATAAAATCAGCTTATATGCAGATGACGTCCTCATTTTTCTAAAGTCTGGCGCTGAATCGTTACCTCACGTGATGAAGGTGGTAGATGACTTTGGCTCAACTGGGCCAAATCGGTGCTGCTCCCCCTGAATCGTCCGGTTATTGATAACATGACTAATATTAAGATATTGAACCCTTCAGATAGTCTTGAATATCTGGGTATTAAGAACAGGTTAAACCTCTCCCCCATGATCGATAAGATTCGGGATAAAATCAGAATCTGGCAGAAGCTTCCCCTGGGTCAAGCAGATAGAACTGCTCTTGTAAAAATGGTTCTTCTTCCCCAAATCCTATATTCATTAACCGCATGCCCGATTTGGATAAAAGATTATTTTTTTAATTTGCTAGAGCAATTCATTAACAACCTTATCTTGGGCAGAAAAAGTGTCCGGATTAAGCAAAGTTACCTCTGGCTGGCCGAGGAGGATGGTGGCCTTTATCTCCCCTATTTCCAGGGTTACTTCATCGCCGCCCAACTTCATTGGTGCACGGGCAATGGAGTAAATGACTTTTCTCGATTTATTAGGAGGGAGATTAAAGACCCCCAGCAAGATATTTTTAGTATTCTGGAGTCTGGTTGCTTAGGTTCTCGGGGGAAACATTGTCCCATCAGTAAAATGCTTCACTTAGTTTGGAATAAAATCTGAATGATTTATGGATTATCTCCCGCTTTTTATTTCACTCCTCTTTGGCGGAATGTTAGGATATGGGAATTTTACATACTAGAGGATTATAAATATTGGGGAAATAAGGGTCTAACTCGGATGTCTCAATTATTTCAACTTGGTTGTCTTAGGTCACTTGAGGAATTATGTATTGATTTAGATTTGGAGGTAGATACACTAATAAAATGTAGATATGCACAAATACAGCATGCGTTTGCTTCTACTAAGAATAAAGATTTTTTTTTTATCGAGGACCACGATTTGGTGGACTTCTGTTTTAGATGCCGGGAAATACGGCCCACAATTGCACACATATATAAGAGAATAAGGAAAGTTTTAAGTGAGGTCACTATATTCAAGAGTGAGTGACGGTGGTCTTTGGAGTTAGGGAACAGTCAGGTAATTAAATGGGACTCAGTTTCTAAGAACATAAAAAGGGCCTCCGCTTCCGGGAACCACAGGTTAATTCAATTTAACATCGTTCATCGATTATATTATTCCCCTCTTCTGCTCTCCAGGATATACAAAGACCAAGGCTATAAGTGTCTAAAATGCCAACATGAACGAGCTGGTTTTCTGCATCTGATATGCAGTTGCCCTATTCTCAAGCAATACTGGAATAGTTTCAATATGTGAGAGAGAATGTAAATCGCACATCCTCATTACTATGCTTTTGATACAACAACTCTTTTAAATTTCAGCATGATAAAACATGGCTATACAGCACTATTATCAATCTATTGCGATGCACCATTAGGAGGCATTAGTATACAGTTTGATCAAAGAGCATAGGCCCACTTACCACGACAAGGTTACATCTTCAAGTGGAGACCTACTCTAACTTTGACGCGGCACTGTGCGGCGACTATCGTGCCCCCACACCGCTCCAGCAGGCAATGGGACCCAGCAGCCACACAGCACCCTCGCTGTGCGGCCAAGCCACCTGGTGCTTTTAATTAGCAGAAGTCTGCAAAGGGTTTATAAATTCCTACCACCTCTCAGTTGATGTTCCTGAGAGGCTGTGAACAGGTGAGCTCTTTGCACCTGTTCACATTATGCGGTGCTGGACGGTGGCCATCGCGGCTTTTGTGCTGTGCTGGTGGAGTGATAAGGCCCAGGGCCTAGGTGGCTTTGGCGCACAGCGAGGGCGCTGTGTGGCTGCTGGGTCCCATTGCCTGCTGGAGCGGTGTGGGGGCACAATAGTCGCCGCACAGTGCCGCGCCAAAGTTAGAGTAGGTCCCCACTTAAAGAGTGCCAAGAACCCTAATCAATTTTTTCCAGTTACAAGGCAAGGGTTAATAGCCAAACAAAACTCAATATTTATGGCCCTGATTCTGTAGTTTACAGAAACACCCGATATGTGGTCGTAAACCGCTGTACGGGCACACGGCAGAGCGCAGAAGGAAAGGAATGCCATATGGTTTTTGGAAGGCAGATTTTGCTGGACTGGTTTTTGACACCATGCCCTATTTGAAGCCCCCCTGATCCACCCCTATAGTAGAAACTCCAAAACAGTGACCCCATTTTGGAAACTACGGGATAAGGTGGCAGTTTTGTTGGTAGTATTTTAGGGTACAATTTAATGATTTTCCTAGTTTATGACGTAAAGTCATGATTTTATTAAAGACACGGAGGCTTCATATTGCAATCTCTTCCTTTACTAAATTCCATAGCAGCAAGAAGAGTAACCATGGTAACAAAAGAAACACCCCCCAGGGTAACCCCTCCCTCCCATCAGTCCATAAGTAGCCCTTCCTCAGAGACCACTTCCTCTTTCTTTGTCAACTGCAACATAAACGAACGTCCACAAGCCACTGGAATCTCTCAAACCGGTTCACTCCAACGGGAGACGACCATAACTCCGAACCAAACTTGCCAGGAGCTGCACAGATACGCACCATGATCGTGAGCATCAACCTAGGAGAAAACGGAAACAAACAGCATGGTAATCTCAGTTCAAAGAATAATGTAAAAATAACAATCGCACAAAAGCCAAAATAAAATTGGCCAATACCAAATGAAATAAATACATAATCCACAAGGGAAAAAATAATCTCAGATACATAAAATAGCATATACTGTATAAAATTATATAAAAAGGAAAACCACACTAAAAGGGAGGGAAGGGAGGGCAATACTCGCCTCCGTGTCTTTAATAAAATCATGACTTTACGTCATAAACTAGGAAAATCATTAAATTCTATCACAAGACACGGAGGCTTCATATTGCAAGTTCAAAGCGAAGAAATAACTGACGAAAAAGCATGAGGACCAGGCCTAAAATAAAAATCCCTAAAAGTAGAGGCCCTGGACCAATCCACTAGTCTCAATATATCTTCCAAACGGGCTCCCGAGACTGCCATAGACGTAGCGGAAACCCCTCGCACCGAAAGAGCTGTAAAGACAGAAGTATCGATGCCCGCCAGAGACAGAATCCACTTGACCCAACGAGACAGAGTAACACTTGTAACCGGAGCAAAAGGTCTGCGAAAGGACACAAAGAGTTGTGGCGAGTCCCTAGGCCGAAGGGGAGAAGTCCGAGAGAGGTACTCCCTAAAACAGGAAACCGGACAAACCGCGGGAGAATCAGAAAAAGAAGGATAGGAGACAGAAGTAATACCCGTCTTGGTATGTCGAGAGATATTGAACGACACCCCATCGGGGGTGAACGAAACCGCATCAAAGTCCAAGGCACGGACATCCGAAACGCGCTTACAAGACACCAGGCAAAATAAAGTGACAAGTTTTGCCGAAAGCTGACGTAACGAAAGTTCCGAATTAGAAGGCCAACGAGAGAAGAATTCAAGGACCAAGGACACATCCCAAAGAGAGGAGAACCGAGGTCTAGGAGGCCTAGAGAGACGAGAACCCTTAAGCAACCGGCGTACCAGAGGATGCTGGCCTGCCGGAAGACCCGAGAAACCCAGGTGACGGGAAGAAATAGCTGACCTGTACAAATTAATCGTACGATAGGCCTTGCCATCCTCGAAGAGGGAGGACAGAAACTGTAAAACATCCTCTACAGCAGCTGTAACGGGATCCAGGTTCCGTTCCAAGCACCAACGAGACCAAGATCCCCAAGCTGCCCGGTAGGCCCAAATGGTACCGGGGGCCCAAGCACTCTCCAGGAGGAATCTAGTTGTCTCCGATATTCCAGCGATGTCCCAGCGACCCCCGAGATCCTGCACGCCAGAAGACGAAGCGTGCCGTCCAACAGAAGGGGATGGTGCTGACCCAGTGGACCCAACAGAAGACCCGGCCGTGACGGAAGAAGATGTGGGTCCGCAATCAACAACTCCAACAGCTGTGGGAACCAAGTCTGTGGACGCCAAAATGGGACTACCAGAACCAATTCCGCCACCTGGCGACGCACCTGAGATAACACCCGGGGTATCAAGGCGAAAGGAGGAAAGGCATATGAGAGGGTGCCTGACCAATCCTGGAGAAGGGCGTCCACTGCCTCCGACCGAGGATCCGGCCTCCAACTGTAATACCTGGGCAGCTGGGCGTTCCAACGAGAAGCAAAGAGGTCCAAGGAGAACGGGCCCCAAAGGGATTCGAAGGAGGAGAACACCGTCGAATCCAACTTCCAGTCGCTGAAGTCGGAGATGTAACGAGAACTCCAATCTGCGTGGACATTGAGAAGACCTGGAATATACTCCGCCACCACCGTGACTCCTTTGTCCAGACAATAGGACCAGAACTCCTTCGCCAGATGTGTCAACATTGCTGATCGAGTGCCGCCCATGGAGTTCACATAACGCACGGCAGAAACGTTGTCCATCCTGAGCCGTACACAAGCCTTGACCTTGCCGTTGACGAAGCTCTGAATCGCAAAGGACCCCGCTAGAATTTCCAACGCGTTGATGTGCAGAAAGGATTCCGACGTTGACCAAGGTCCTCCGGTGGACACGCCATTGCAGCGAGCACCCCATCCCTGCAGGCTGGCGTCCGACTCTATTACCACGTCCGGCTGAGGGCCCACGATAGCCTTGCCATTCCACGCGTCGAGATTGTGGATCCACCACGTCAGCTCGTCTCTGGTGTCTTGATCCAGGATCACCGACTTCCCATAGGAGGCACCCGCCTGTAGATGGGCAATCTTTAGACGTTGAAGCGCTCGATAATGGAGCGGAGCTGGAAAAACCGCCTGAATTGAGGCAGAAAGAAGACCCAAAACACGGGCCAAGTGACGAAGGGAAACCTGAGGCAATCGAAGGGTGTGGCGCAACTCCTTGCGGATGGAACGCACCTTGGCCATCGGAAGACAAAGAGTGCGAGTGACAGAGTCCACCCGGAACCCCAAGAACTCCATGGACCTGGATGGTTGAAGACAAGATTTCTCTTGATTGATAACAAACCCCAGATCGGTGAGAAGGGAGATGGACAACTGCAGATGTGCTAGGAGAGTGGGTGGATCCTGGGCAATAAGGAGCATGTCGTCCAGATAGATTATCAGACGGACACCCTGACCCCGAAGCCATGAAACCACCGGCTTCATAAGTTTGGTGAAACACCATGGGGCCGACGACAGGCCAAACGGGAGGCAAGTGAACCGCCATATCTGCTCCCCCCACAGAAAACGTAGGAGGTCCCTGGACTGACTGGCAACCGGTACCGTGAGGTAGGCATCCTTCAAATCGAGATTGACCATCCACTCCCCTGGAAGGAGAAGGTCCCTGAGAAGATGTATGCCTTCCATTTTGAATTGGCGGTAACGTACATAAACGTTCAGATTCTTCAAATTTATCACCGGCCGAAACTGTCCCCCTTTCTTTTCCACTAGGAAAATATCGCTGATCACTCCCCCATGGGGGCCTGGAGCTCTTTCTATGGCTCCTTTTTCCAGAAGGGACAAGAGTTCCGCGGCTATGAGCTTGCGAGACTCTAGAGAGCATGCTCGTGGCCTGAAGGGAGGAAGGCAAAGTGGAGCGTCTATCAGCTCGATCTGAAAACCCCTGATGGTGGACAACACCCATGGGTCGGAGGTGATGTGAGTCCAAGCATGTAAAAAATGTTGGAGCCTGCCCCCTATGCATAGGGAAGAAGACAGAGGATAAACATGAGGACTTACCAAACGGACGTCGGGAACCAGGAGCTCCCCTGAAACCTCTGGACCTCCCGAAGGCGCCTCTGGACGGGAAGAATGACGACTGCTGTCTCTGGTCTTGAAAACCTTGGCGCTGATTAAAGGGACCTCGACCGGTGTTACGGGTCTGGAAGTGTGACCGGCCGGACAGACGGCCCCTAGTACTGCCGACCCTGGTAGAGACCCTACCATGAAAGACTTTGCGCATATTTGATTGCGCCTTATCCAAGGCAGTGAAGGCCCCAACAAATTTTCCTAATTCCTTGATAAAGGAATCGCCAAAAAGGAGCCCTTGCGCATTTTTGCCAGATTCGGATAAAGCCATGTTAGTTAGCTTCGGCTTTATTTTCATGAGGATAGCCTTCCTCCGCTCAATTGCTAGGGAAGTATTCACATTTCCCGAAACACAGATGGCACGTTGCACCCAGCCCCTGAGCTCTTCTGGATCAATCTGTGTGCCATCCGCCCTAGCAGACTCCGCTAGATCAAAGATCTTGGTAAGTGGCCCTAAGATATCCAAGAGCTTATCTTGGCAAGCGCGCAGTGCCGAGTCAAGGCCCCTGCGAGGGTTAAAGCCAGTTTTGGCCAAAAATTGGACCATTTTAGGATCCACATTAGGGGTCTCGGCTACTTTATTGGGAACCACGGGGCGCGGACACTCAGCCCTAAGCTTATTGCGGGTCTCTTTACACAATGGTGTCCTAATCCTGGCCTCCAGGTATTGAGCCACATGTGGGGAGGGAACCCACTCGGCCGACCTAGGATGGTGTAGACTGTCGGGGTCAAACATGGGTTCTCCAGACGGGTCAGTAAGGGGAGCGTCACCTACAGTGATAGCCCCAGAGGCCCCACTAGTAGACGGCCGGGACACAGGGACGTAATCGTCCACATCGGGGTCCACCCTGACACCCTCAATATCATCATCCGAACCACCCGGATGGAAACTCAAAGCCTCCTCATCAGACTCCATTTCAGAGTTATCACTAGGCTCGTGCTGAGTGCGAGCAGACTTCCACCGACGCGACTTTTCTGCCTGGCGTGGACAGGCTCGTTTGCGTGAGCTAAGCACGCTTTCATGTGATAGAACAGTGCTATCATTAACTGGGTTTCTGGAGGCAGTAGCCGCAGGTGGCGGCGCGCTGGATGAGCTCAGAGGGATAAGGGCCTGCGAGATGGACTGGGTGACAATAGAGGACATGGATCCCATTGCAGACGCAATAGCTTGGGATATAGCCTGCTGAAAGGCCTGGGCCTGAAGATCAACAGGGGGCACAGTAAAAGCACCAGGAGCAGGGGAAGATCCCTGGGGCATGGGGACCAGAGAACTGGCTGCAGGAGGGATCGGATCCTGTGTAGGGCGAGACATACTGAATGTGAAGGAGTTAGTCACTCCAAAGAACTAGTTAGGGAAAGAGAAGGGGCCGACAGAAATACCTGACCTATTTGCAGAGAGAACTCTAAAATGGCGACCGGACAAGAACGCGGCAGGGAACGTTATAATGATACGCCCCCCACTCCGAAAAGCGTCAATAGGAGCGGAGAGGAATAGAGAGGTGCCGCCCCCAGGAGGGACCGCCCCGGGAGGCGAACCCGAATGCGGCCGAGGACACCAAGATGGCGTCGAGACAGTACGCTAGGACTACCAAGATGGCGCCCGAAATCCCGCAACTCGCGAGACTTCGGGCGCAGCAAGAAGAAGACCGCACGAACAAACCTGAAAAGGAAAGATGGCGCTGACCGAACCGAGGAGAGGAGAAAGACCGGAGCAGGAACCCGGTGAGAGGGGAAAAAGGCCAAGGTGGGGGGGCGGCAGTGATATGGGGAAGGCAAGAAACAAGGAGAGATCAGAAGAACGAATAAAGAAATCCCTATATAAATATATATATATATGAATAACAAAAATCGTCAGACAGAGGGCAGAAGAAACCCTTAATAAAAAGGGAGAGACTGCCCAGAGCGGGAAAAAAACACCAAATACTTAGGAAAACATGGTAAAACACACAAAATGACAATTCTCAGAACACTTATCTGCCATGGAGCAGCAAAGAAAGAGGAAGTGGTCTCTGAGGAAGGGCTACTTATGGACTGATGGGAGGGAGGGGTTACCCTGGGGGGTGTTTCTTTTGTTACCATGGTTACTCTTCTTGCTGCTATGGAATTTAGTAAAGGAAGAGATTGCAATATGAAGCCTCCGTGTCTTGTGATAAAATTGATTTTTGGTTGTTCTATACTGTATTACACGTTTTGTGAGGCAAGGTAACAAGAAATAGATGTTTTGGCACCTGTTAGATGAATGTTGTAAATAACAAACAATAAAAACGGTGCCAAAACATCTATTTCTTGTTACCTTGCCTCACAAAACGTGTAATATAGAGCAACCAAAAATCAATTGTACCCTAAAATACTACCAACAAAACTGCCACCTTATCCCATAGTTTCCGTGGTATTTTTATAGAGTAGGTTGTCACGGACGCGACAATACCAAATATGGCAACTTTCTTGGGTTGTTTGTTTCAGTTATACATAACAAAGCATTTTTGTAAAAAAAAATATTTTTTTGTGTCTCCACATTCGGAAAGCCGTAGTTTTATTTATTTTTTGGGCGACTGTCTTGTGTAGGGGCTAATTTTTTTCGGGATGAGATGGCGGTTTGATTGGTACTATTATAGGGTGCATATGACTTTTTGATCGCTTGATATTACACTTTTTGTGATGTAAGGTGACAGAAAATGACATTTTTTACACCATTTTAAATTTATTTTATTTACGGTATTCACCTGAGGGGTTAGGTCATGGGATATTTTTATATAGCAGGTTATTACGGACGCGTCGATACCTAATATGTCTACATTTTTTTATTTAAGTTTTACACAATGATTTCATTTTTTAAACAAAAAAAAACATATTTTAGTGTCTCCATAGTCTGAAAGCCATAGTTTTTTCAGTTTTTGGCCGATTATCTTAGGAAGGGTATGATTTTTGCGGGATGAGATGACGGTTTGATTGGCACTATTTTGGGGTGCGTATGACTTTTTGATCGCTTGCTATTACACTTTTTGTGATGCAAGGTGACAAAAAATGGCTTTTTTTTACACCTTTTATTATTTAAAAAAATTTACGGTGTTCATCTGAGTCATGTGGTATTTTTATAGACCAGGTTCTTACGAACGCGGCAATACCTTATATACCACAATAACAGCATTTTTAAAACAAAAAAAAAAACAATGTTTTAGTGTTTCCATATTCTGAGCCATATATATTTATTTTTTTTGGGCGATTATCTTAGGTATGGTACCATTGACGAGATGACGGTTTGATTGGTACTATTATAGGGTGCATATGACTTTTTGATCGCTTGATATTACACTTTTTGTGATGTAAGGTGACAGAAAATGACTTTTACACCATTTTAAATTTATTTTATTTACGGTATTCACCTGAGGGGTTAGGTCATGGGATATTTTTATATAGCAGGTTATTACGGACGCGTCGATACCTAATATGTCTACATTTTTTTATTTAAGTTTTACACAATGATTTCATTTTTTAAACAAAAAAAAACATATTTTAGTGTCTCCATAGTCTGAAAGCCATAGTTTTTTCAGTTTTTGGCCGATTATCTTAGGAAGGGTATGATTTTTGCGGGATGAGATGACGGTTTGATTGGCACTATTTTGGGGTGCGTATGACTTTTTGATCGCTTGCTATTACACTTTTTGTGATGTAAGGTGACAAAAAATGGCTTTTTTTTTACGCCGTTTTTATTTTAAAAAATTTACGGTGTTCACCTGAGTCATGTGGTATTTTTATAGACCAGGTTCTTACGAACACGGCAATACCTAATATACCACAATAACAGCATTTTTAAAACAAAAAAAAAACAATGTTTTAGTGTTTCCATATTCTGAGCCATATATATATTTTTTTTTTAGGCGATTATCTTAGGTATGGTACCATTGATGAGATGACGGTTTGATTGGAACTATTTTGGGGTGCATATGACTTTTTGATCACTTGGTGTTGTACTTTTAGTGATGTAAGGTGACAAAAAAATTGTTTATTTAGCACAGTTTAAATTTTTTTGATTTTTACGGTGTTCATCTGAGGGGTCATGTGATATGTTTATAGAGCCGGTCGATACGGACGCGGCGATACCTAATATGTCTACTTCTCTTTTCTTTTTTCCTATTTAAAAAAATAATAATTCACTTTATTTGGGGAAAATTACTTTTTTATTTTTTCTACTTTTTTTCACTTTATTTTTTGTCCCACTTTGGGATTTCAACTTTTGGGGGTCTGATCCCCTTTACAATGCATTTCAATACTTCTGTATTGGAATGCATTGGCTGTATGAGTAATACAGTGTATATTACTCATACGGGCTTCCTGGCTGGATCTCACAGGCTCGTCACCGGAAGACAGCGCCGATGCCTAAGGAAGGCATCTGGCTGCCTTCCATGCCATCGGGTCCCCGTCACAGCAACAGCTCCGATCCCCGCCCGACATCGCATGTGCTGTGGTCAGCGCTGACCACGGCACATGAAGGGTTAATGCACCGGCATCGGTGATTTCACCGATGCTGGCGCATGCAGCAGGGGTCCGGCTATCAGTGACTGCCAGACCCCTGCCGCTGATCGGGTGGGCGCATCTCCTGCATCCGCCTGATCCCCTTGAAGTACAGTTGCAAGAAAAAGTATGTGAACCCTTTGGAATAATATGGATTTCTGCACAAATTGGTCATAAAATGTGATCTGATCTTCATCTTAGTCACAACAATAGACAATCACATTCTGCTTAAACTAATAACACACAAAGAATTAAATGTTACCATGTTTTTATTGAACACACCATGTAAACATTCACAGTGCAGGTGGAAAAAGTATGTGAATCCTTGGATTTAATAACTGGTTGAACCTCCTTTGGCAGCAATAACTTCAACCAAACGTTTCCTGTAGTTGCAGATCAGACGTGCACAACGGTCAGGAGTAATTCTTGACCATTCCTCTTTACAGCAATATTCTTGGGATGTCTGGTGTGAATCGCTTTCTTGAGGTCATGCCCCAGCATCTCAATCGGGTTGAGGTCAGGACTCTGACTGGGCCACTCCAGAAGGCGTATTTTCTTCTGTTTAAGCCATTCTGTTGTTGATTTACTTCTATGCTTTGGGTCGTTGTCCTGTTGCAACACCCATCTTCTGTTGAGCTTCAGCTGGTGGACAGATGGCCTTAAGTTCTACTGCAAAATGTCTCGATAAACTTGGGAATTCATTTTTCCTTCGATGATAGCAATCCGTCCAGTCCCTGACGCAGCAAAGCAGCCCCAAACCATGATGCCCCACCACCATACTTCACAGTTGGGATGAGGTTTTTATGTTGGTGTGCTGTGCCTCTTTTTCTCCACACATAGTGTTGTGTGTTTCTTCCAAACAACTCAACTTTGGTTCCATCTGTCCACAGAATATTTTGCCAGTACTGCTGTGGAACATCCAGGTGCTCTTGTGTAAACTGTAAACGTGCAGCAATGTTTTTTCTGGACAGCAGTGGCTTCCTCTGTGGTATCCTCCCATGAAATCCATTCTTGTTTAGTGTTTTACGTATCGTAGATTCACTAACAGGGATGTCAGCATATGCCAGAGACTTTTGTAAGTCTTTAGCTGACACTCTAGGATTCTTCTTCACCTCATTGAGCAGTCTGCGCTGTGCTCTTGCAGTCATCTTTACAGGACGGCCACTCCTAGGGAGAGTAGCAGCAGTGCTGAACTTTCTCCATTTATAGAGAATTTGTCTTACTGTGGACTGATGAACAGCAAGGCTTTTAAAGATACTTTTTTAACCCTTTTCAGCTTTATACAAGTCAACAATTCTTAATCGTAGGTCTTCTGAGAGCTCTTTTGTGCGAGGCATCATTCACATCAGGCAATGCTTTTTGTGAAAAGCAAACCCAGAACTGGTGTGTGTTTTTTATAGGACAGGGCAGCTGTAACCAACACCTCCAATCTCATCTCATTGATTGGACTCCAGTTGGCTGACACCTCACTCCAGTTAGCTCTTGGAGATGTCATTAGTCTAGGGGTTCACATACTTTTTCCACCTGCACTGTAAATGTTTACATGGTGTGTTCAATAAAAACATGGTAACATTTAATTCTTTGTGTGTTATTAGTTTAAGCAGACTGTGATTGTCTATTGTGACTAAGGGCTCTTTCACACTTGCGTTATTGTCTTCCGGCATAGAGTTCCGTCGTCGGGACTCTATGCCGGAAGAATACTGATCAGGATTATCCTAATGCATTCTGAATGGAGAGCAATCCGTTCAGGATGCATCAGGATGTCTTCAGTTCCGGTACGGAACGTTTTTTGGCCGGAGAAAATACCGCAGCATGCTGCGCTTTTTGCTCCGGCCAAAAATCCTGAAGACTTGCCGCAAGGCCGGATCCGGGATCAATGCCCATTGAAAGGCATTGATCCGGATCCGGCCTTAAGCTAAACGTCGTTTCGGCGCATTGCCGGACCCGACGTTTAGCTTTTTCTGAATAGTTACCATGGCTACCGGGACGCTAAAGTCCTGACAGCCATGGTAAGTGTAGCGGGGAGCGGGGGAGCAGTGTACTTACCGTCCGTGCGGCTCCCCGGGCGCTCCAGAGTGACGTCAGGGCGCCCCAAGCGCATGGATCACGTGATCACATGGATCACGTCATCCATGCGCATGTGGCGCTCTGACGTCATTCTGGAGCGCCCGGGGAGCCGCACGGACTGTAAGTATACCGCTCCCCCGCTCCCCGCTCCTACTATGGCAACCAGGACTTTAATAGCGTCCTGGGTGCCATAGTAACACTGAAAGCATTTGGAAGACGGTTCCGTCTTCAAATGCTTTCAGTACACTTGCGTTGTTACGGATCCGGCAGGCACCTCCGGCAACGGAAGTGCATGCCGGATCCCAACAACGCAAGTGTGAAAGAGGCCTTAGATGAAGATAAGATCACATTTTATGACCAATTTGTGCAGAAATCTATATAATTCCAAAGGGTTCACATAATTTTTCTTGCAACTGTACATGTACGTCACAGGTCTTTAACTCCCGCAAAGAAATGACGTACATGTACGTCATGGGTCCTTAAGGGGTTAAAACTGCAATAAAAACTTATCAAAAAGGTGTATGTACCCCAATAACAGCTACAACTCGTTGTGTACAAAAACAAACCCCCAAACAGCTCCATCCACAAAAAAAAAAAAAAAGATTCTGTGTATTTCAAAGTGGTGACACACAAATTATTTCTAGAAAATAACAGAAAAAAAACTATATAAGGGTGGGTTCACACTAGCGTTACGGATTCAGTTATTGCTTTCCATTATAACATGGTTATAACGGAAAATAACGGAATCCATAAGATGGAAGGACGGATCCGTTTTTCTGCCCATAGACTTGTATTATGACGGAATGCAAAACGGAAGCTTTTAAAAGGCATTCCGTTTGCTTTCCGTCCTAATAGAAGTCTATGGGAATTAAAACGGATCCGTCTGGGTCCCGTTATGCAAGATGGAAAACAAAGTCCTGTCGACGTAGGACAGAAACATTTCTATTTCTGTTTTTTCTAACGCTCCACCACTGATGTCATCTAGGGCTCCACCACATTTTCTCTTCCAGGGCTCCACCACTTCATTTCTGCTGATCTCTTCCAGGGCTCCACCACATCATCTCTGCTGATCTCTTTCAGGGCTCCACCACATTATCTCTGCTGATCTCTTCCAGGGCTCACCACATCAGCTCTGCTGATCTCTTCCAGGGCTCCACCACATCATCTCTGCTGATCTCTTCCAGGGCTCCACCACATCATCTCTGCTGATCTCTTCCAGGGCTCCACCACATCATCTCTGCTGATCTCTTCCAGGACTCCACCACATCATCTCTGCTGATCTCTTCCAGGGCTCCACCACTTCATCTCTGCTGATCTCTTCCAGGGCTCCACCACTTCCTTTCTGCTGATCTCTTCCTGGGCTCCACCACATCATCTCTGCTGATCTCTTCCAGGGCTCCACCACATCATCTCTGCTGATCTCTTCCAGGGCTCCACCATATCATCTCTGCTGATCTCTTCCAGGGCTCCACCACATCATCTCTGCTGATCTCTTCCAGGGCTCCACCACATCATCTCTGCTGATCTCTTCCAGGGCTCCACCACATCATCTCTGCTGATCTCTTCCAGGGCTCCACCACATCATGTCTGCTGATCTCTTCCAGGGCTCCACCACATCATCTCTGGTGATCTCTTCCAGGGCTCCACCACATCATCTCTGCTGATCTCTTCCAGGGCTCCACCACATCATCTCTGCTGATCTCTTCCAGGGCTCCACCACTTCATCTCGGCTGATCTCTTCCAGGGCTCCACCACATCATCTCTGGTGATCTCTTCCAGGGCTCCACCACATCATCTCTGATGATCTCTTCCAGGGCTCCACCACTTCATCTCTGCTGATCTCTTCCAGGGCTCCATCACTTCCTTTCTGCTGATCTCTTCCTGGGCTCCACCACATCATTTCTGCTGATCTCTTCCTGGGCTCCACCACATTGTCTCTGCGGATCTCTTGTTTTTCAGTATTTGCACAGAATAAGCTCTGCAAGCTCCAGAGATTAGCAGTATATGGATAAATCACTGCCTCTACTATAGTGCAATGCACTAGGCTTCACCTAAATTATTAGGGGTCGTCAGCACACTGTTGACGGATTGAAAGCAAGAGCCAAGCAGATTGAATGTGAGCAGAGGATGCAGCATCGAGCAATTCAAGATCAGTTCAAGAGAATGGAAAATCATCTGCAGGACAAATCCGCATTCCTTGTAGATTAAGGCTAGGTTCACACAAAGTATGAAAAAAACCTGATGTGGAATCCGCACCAAAATACTTCATGTGAACATAGCCCAAGTCTGTTAAACTATGTTCGAAAGCAGAATTAGAGTGCCTGCATACAGTGCAGATAACACACGTTTTTTTCTGTGCGTCTTAAACCACATCATAATACAGTACCAGCAAATTGTATGAGATCAGACAAATATCAACGTACACTCTGCTTTTTTCCTTAGGTGCAGAAATTGACCTGCTGTGAGGACTTTGAAATCCACACCAAAAAACTTACACAAATGCACCAAAGACATGATGAATAATGTGGATTATCTGTATTTTTTTTGTGTGGTTTTAGTGCGGAATTCACTTGATTTTTATGCAAATTAACCTGCACCATGTGCAGCCAGTGTTATACTTCCAGGGGTCTGGAAAATCTGATTATCCAGAACTTGTCTTGTGATTATCGTTGCTTCTTTCCTTGACCTCCTACAGGGAGCTGCCTGATCGTGTCTGCTGGATAAGCTGCGAGTTCATCACTTTATTACCTGCTATGCTTAGGTTACTGTTTGTAAGACTGGCTCCAACCTCCTGTCCAGACCCCTCCAACATGGCTCCAACCTCCTCTCCAGACCCCTCCAACATGGCTCCAACCTCCTCTCCAGACCCCTCCAACATGGCTCCAACCTCCTCTCCAGACCCCTCCAACATGGCTCCAACCTCCTCTCCAGACCCCTCCAACATGGCTCCAACCTCCTCTCCAGACCCCTCCAACATGTCTCCAACCTCCTCTCCAGACCCCTCCAACATGGCTCCAACCTCCACTCCAGACCCCTTCCAACATTTCTCCAACCTCCACTCCAGACAACTCCAACATGTCTCCAACCTCCTCTCTAGACCCCTCCAACATGGCTCCAACCTCCTCTCCAGACCCCTCCAAAATGGCTCCAACCTCCTCTCAAGACCCCTCCAACATGGCTCCAACCTCCTCTCCAGACCCCTCCAACATGGCTCCAACCTCCTCTCCAGACAACTCCAACATGTCTCCAACCTCCTCTTCAGACCCCTCCAACATGGCTCCAACCTCCTCTCTAGACCCCTCCAACATGGCTCCAATCTCCTCTCCAGACCCCTCCAACATGTCTCCAACGTCCTCTCCAGACCCCTCCAAAATGGCTCCAACCTCCTCTCCAGACCCCTCCAACATGTCTCCAACCTCCTCTCCAGACCCCTCCAACCTCCTCTCTAGACCCCTCCAACATGTCTCCAACCTGCTCTCCAGACCCCTCCAACATGTCTCCAACCTCCTCTCTAGACCCCTCCAACATGGCTCCAACCTCCTCTCCAGACCCACCCAGCATGCTCCATCCTTCTTTCATCAATGTTTGCCATCGAGGGATGCCATAAAACACATTTGATGGGACAATCCCCGCTAAAATGGTGGGTTGGCCAAAATTCATGAGGAGGTACACAGAGAAGAGGGGCCCCATAGAAATGGTTACAATGTAACCCCCTTTCTGGTTCTTGTTCATGCCACCTGGGATTCCATGCCTTTCTTGTTTATTTGCCCCCGGCCTCATCCCTTCTCCTCCCATGACACCTTGCGTTAATCCCTGCCTCTCTCGTTGCTGATCTTGTAATAGCTTTAGGGAACAGTAAAATGGGAACCAACTTGTTAAACGGCCCCATAGCGAATGTTTTTATGGTAGTGCTCCCTTATTTTACTGTTTTTGTACCAATTTTCAAAAGTTTTATTCAGTCTTTTACATTCATATCCTGAGCTGCTTTCAAAATCCTTTTGGTTGCTTTTGGCTTAGCTGAGTCTTGCCTGTGGCCTAGTCTTAGCTCTAAGGCTCCGTGCACACGGGTGCTGGTTCCATTTCCACACTAAATCCGCACCAAACACATGCAGATTTCATGCAGGTTTTCTGCAGACCCTTCTACAAAGACATGCCGTATATTTCACACTCAGCACAGTAGGTCAATTTCCACATTGAAAAAAAAGCAAAGCGTACAGGACATTTGTCTAATCTCATACACTGCACTACGCTGCGGTTTTTCTACACAAGAATCTGCGTGGAAAAAAATGCATGTAATATGCACCATGTGCAGCCACCATAACTGTGCACTGAGCAGAAATAACGAGAAAGCTTCAGAATCTTGTATGTAACTTTGGTTGTGACTGGAGAATAAGTACGGATGATAGTTGCAGGTGGGGGTGCTGGAACGTGCAGTGTGAACAGCAGTAGATGATATTTAACCCTCTCACTGCTGCACGCAGCGTTGGGATATGCTGAATGGCTCCTCCATGGATGGTGTTCATGGCCTAGAACGGGTTGGTTTTGCCTTCACGTGTATGGCACCGATGCGTCACACTCCAGCTGAAGAGACGTCATTCAGTTCAGACGAAGAGGCTGTAATGAAATCTCAAGAACATCTGAGAGATTTTCAAATGTGAAGAAGGGGCCCCAGAAGCTGGAGAGGAAAATGCTTGTCATCCTTTACTGTCTAAAAATCATTAAGCAAATCCTTAATTAGGTTTAATTCCAGGGCTTTGTATAGCGCATCATGGGAAGGAAGGTCATGCCATGAGGGACGGCGGCCTGAGCGAGCTCTATAGGAAGTAAGGGAATCTAGAGGGGTAAAAGGGGTCTGCAGAGGAATCTGGAGGGGCCAAAGGGGTCTGCAGAGGAATCTGGAGGGGCCAAAGGGGTCTGCAGAGGAATCTAGAGAGGTAAAAGGGGTCTGCAGAGGAATCTGGAGGGGCCAAAGGGGTCTGCAGAGGAATCTGAAGGGGCCAAAGGGGACTGCAGAGGAATCTAGACATGTAAAAGGGGTCTGCAGAGGAATCTAGAGGGAAAAAGGGGTCTGAAGAGGAATCTAGAGGGGAAAAAGAGGTCTGCAGAGAAATCTGGAAGGGCTAAATGGGTCTGCAGAGGAATCTAGAGGTAAAAAGGGGTCTGAAGAGGAATCTAGAGGGAAAAAGGGGTCTGCAGAGGAATCTAGAGAGGTAAAAGGGGTCTGCAGAGGAATCTGGAGGGGCCAAAGGGGACTGCAGAGGAATCTAGACAGGTAAAAGGGGTCTGCAGAGGAATCTAGAGGGGAAAAAGAGGTCTGCAGAGAAATCTGGAGGGGCTAAATGGGTCTGCAGAGGAATCTAGAGGTAAAAAGGGGTCTGAAGAGGAATCTAGAGGGAAAAAGGGGTCTGCAGAGGAATCTAGAGAGGTAAAAGGGGTCTGCAGAGGAATCTGGAGGGGCCAAAGGGGACTGCAGAGGAATCTAGACAGGTAAAAGGGGTCTGCAGAGGAATCTAGAGGGGGAAAAGAGGTCTGCAGAGAAATCTGGAGGGGCTAAATGGGTCTGCAGAGGAATCTAGAGGTAAAAAGGGGTCTGAAGAGGAATCTAGAGGGAAAAAGGGGTCTGCAGAGGAATCTAGAGAGGTAAAAGGGGTCTGCAGAGGAATCTGGAGGGGCCAAAGGGGACTGCAGAGGAATCTAGACAGGTAAAAGGGGTCTGAAGAGGAATCTAGAGGGGGAAAAGAGGTCTGCAGAGAAATCTGGAGGGGCTAAATGGGTCTGCAGAGGAATCTAGAGGTAAAAAGGGGTCTGAAGAGGAATCTAGAGGTAAAAAGGGGTCTGAAGAGGAATCTAGAGGGAAAAAGGGGTCTGCAAAGGAATCTAGAGGGGAATAAGGGGTCTGCAGAGGAATCTGGAGAGGTAAAAGGGGTCTGCAGAGGAATCTAGAGGGAAAAAGGGGTCTGCAGAGGAATCTAGAGGGAAAAAGGGGTTGCAGAGGAATCTGGAGGGAAAAAGGAGTTGCAGAGGAATCTGGAAGGGCCAAAGGGGTCTTCAGAGGCGCAGAGGGGTCTGGAGGGGACAGAGGAATCTGGAGGGGCCAAAGGGGTCTGGAGGGGCCAAAGGGGTCTGGAGGGGATAGCGGAGTCTGGGCAGGACAGAGGGATGCTTTCTATCCCTCCACCCACTCCATACTCAGGCGATCCAGTCCTGGCATTCAAGTGTATGATGGGGTTGGAATAGAAAGCTGTTGGCCAAATGCACTCCCTCAGGCCGTTGCTCCCTGGGATCGGTGCAGAGGATGGGAGTGGTAGTAGCCCTAATGAGATATTGTGTCACATTGTACTCCCTCAGGCCGTCGCTCCCTGGAGATCGGTGCAGTAGAAAGGTGGTATATGGAATCAGGCCAGAAGTAGAAGAATAAAAGTCTCTCTTTACTAAAGGCAAAGGATAAGTTGTAGTACATCCAGCAGTAGTTTGCACAAAGTGCAATTTCACTCCCCAGTTGATGAGGATTGGTGGCAGATGATGGCACTCTGAGTATACCAGCTGCCAAAAGTATCTCTCTCCTGATTATCTTGCTAACAGCAATAAGCTGGCACTTGTGGCTATAGGTGTCCACTTGTGAAATCCAGACTTTTGAGTTAGCATGTTCTGAACTATGCTGATGGGTGTCTTAACATGTTTCCCCTCATCTGCAGTGGATTCTGTATAACTGTAATGCTGATCACTCTGCTGACTGTAAATGCTGTAACTTGCAGAACTTCTGTGGCCTGGGATCGTGTAGTCTCTCTGAAGTAATCTTCCTCACAGGACCTCTACAGACATATGGACATTTTACCGTTTTATGGTTGAGGTCATTTTTGTGACCATATTGGTCGTCGTCTTTGAGTTATCATCTCAGAAACTGTTCTGCCTCTCAAGATGATGCACCAATAAGGGGAGACGCTACTGAGAGACTAATTAAAAGATAATAACCAACATGGCTGCCAGAACAAAATCATTACACGGCCAATTCTGTATTGCAGTCTGCAAACCACCTTCCTGAGCAATCTGCATCTGTCTCACTAGAAATGACTCTTCTCATTTGCAATACGGAAAAGAATAGGACATGTTCTAACATTTGCGGAACGGACATACGAATGTGGACAGCACACATAGAAATGAAGGGGTCCGTGTGCAAGTCACAGGGGTCCGTGTGCAAGTCACAAAAAACGCGAATCTGAAACAGATGCAAAATAGGGTCGTGTGCATGAGGCCTAAGTAAGAGACACCTAATGACCGGACCGCGGCGTCTGCTCGCACTGCTGATGTGCTGATAACTGGTCGGTGGACGTCCCTTTAAATACTGAATTGTTGAATCCTTTCCGATGGTTTTGTAGCTCATCATCTCCTGGTGATGAGACATCAGAGAATTCAGAAGAAGACTCTTAACGCGGCTGAAACCTTCTGAGATTCTCAAGAACATGTCAGTTCTGCTAATTAGACATTGCAGGAACTAAATGTGGAGAACAATGGAGGCAGGAGAGCGTCTGATGTCTCATCTGATAGAGAACATGTGAAGAACTAACGGCTCATTTTCCAGGCTTCCCTTTGAAGAGTCGTCCCGCTGCCAGAGTCTGAGACGAGCGATCAGATGTATAAAGGGCCGGAGCTTTTACATCTAGAATAATAACATCCAGAGGATTCCGCCAGTGGATACTTTGTATCAGGGGTGGATTGGGAATTTAAAGTGGCCTTGGAAAGAAAACTAAAAGTGGCCTTATGTTGTGGGCGGGCCCAGATTGACAGAAGGTGGGGTCAACATGAGTGGGCAGGGTCAAGTCAAGTAGGCGGGGCCAGGAATACCATAAAGGGAGCAGTATTTTGTGCTGCAATTATTTTTTTTTTGGCTCAGTGCAGCACAATATACTGCCCCAGTAGAACAAAAAACTTCCCTAGAAGCTGCCCCTGTGTGGTGACCATGTCCTGTCATCCTACTGTTCCGCCATATCTAATTCAGATATGGAGAAAGGGGATGAAGAGTTAACACACAGAGAGTGGCACAGAGCCAGTCTCACCTTCAGAATCATTACCATCCATGTAGGAGAATACAGCACCACATACCTCTGACATCCAGAGACGTCTCCTGTGATGTAGGATCTTCTCATCTTCTCCATTCGGATCAAACTGCCATGATGACATCTCCTCATCATGATGACATCTTGTAGCCGTCTTCCGTCTCTGCAGAGTATGACACACAGACAACCTAGTGTCCTCAAATTTCCATTATCTTCCCTACCATGGTGCCCTACCATTGTCATCCTGCTGCTACCTTCAATATGTGCCCACTGTGCTCCCAAATGCCCCCCCAAAATATACTGTAGAAATACTAATGCCCCTTATAGTGTGCACAGTTACAATAATGCCTGCCCCCAGCAATAACAATGCCCCTGACAGGGCCCCCAGTAATAACAATGCCCCTGACAGTGCCTCCAGTAATAATAATGCCCCTGACAGGGCCCCCAGTAATAATAATGCCCCTGACAGTGCCCCCAGTAATAACAATGCCCCTGACAGTGCCTCCAGTAATAACAATGCCCCTGACAGTGCCCCCAGCAATAACAATGCCCCTGACAGTGCCCCCAGTAATAACAATGCCCCTGACAGTGCCTCCAGTAATAACAATGCCCCTGACAGTGCCCCCAGTAATAACAAAGCCCCTGACAGTGCCTCCAGTAATAACAATGCCCCTGACAGTGCCTCAAGTAATAACAATGCCTCTGACAGTGCCCCCAGTAATATTAATGCCCCTGACAGTGCCCCCAGTAATAGTAATGCCCCTGACAGTGCCCCCAGTAATAACAATGCCCCTGACAGTGCCCCCAGTAATAACAATGTCCCTGACAGTGCCTCCAGTAATAACAATGCCTCTGACAGTGCCCCCAGTAATATTAATGCCCCTGACAGTGCCCCCAGTAATAGTAATGCCCCTGACAGTGCCCCCAGTAATAACAATGCCCCTGACAGTGCCCCCAGTAATAACAATGTCCCTGACAGTGCCCCCAGTAATAACAATGCCCCTGACAGTGCCCCCAGTAATAACAATGCCCCTGACAGTGCCCCCAGCAATAACAATGCCCCTGACAGGGCCCCCAGTAATAACAATGCCCCTGACAGTGCCTCCAGTAATAGTAATGCCCCAGACAGTGCCCCCAGTAATTACAATGCCCCTGACAGTGCCCCCAGTAATAACAATGTCCCTGACAGTGCCCCCAGTAATAACAATGTCCCTGACAGTGCCCCCAGTAATAATAATGCCCCTGACAGTGCCCCCAGTAATAATAATGCCCCTGACAGTGCCCCCAGTAATAACAATGCCCCTGACAGTGCCCCCAGTAATAACAATGTCCCTGACAGTGCCCCCAGTAATTACAATGCCCCTGACAGTGCCCCCAGTAATAACAATGTCCCTGACAGTGCCCCCAGTAATAACAATGTCCCTGACAGGGCCCCCAGTAATAATAATGCCCCTGACAGTGCCCCCAGTAATAACAATGCCCCTGACAGTGCCCCCAGTAATAACAATGCCCCTGACAGTGCCCCCAGTAATAACAATGTCCCTGACAGTGCCCCCAGTAATAACAATGTCCCTGACAGTGCCCCCAGTAATAACAATGTCCCTGACAGTGCCCCCAGTAATAACAATGCCCCTGACAGTGCCCCCAGTAATAACAATGTCCCTGACAGTGCCCCCAGTAATAACAATGCCCCTGACAGTGCCCCCAGTAATAACAATGTCCCTGACAGGGTCCCCAGTAATAATAATGCCCCTGACAGTGCCCCCAGTAATAACAATGCCCCTGACAGTGCCCCCAGTAATAACCATGCCCCTGACAGTGCCCCCAGTAATAACAATGTCCCTGACAGTGCCCCCAGTAATAGCAATGTCCCTGACAGGGCCCCCAGTAATAATAATGCCCCTGACAGTGCCCCCAGTAATAACAATGCCCCTGACAGTGCCCCCAGTAATAACCATGCCCCTGACAGTGCCTCCAGTAATAGTAATGCCGCTGACAGTGCCCCCAGTAATAACAATGCCTCTGACAGTGCCCCCAGTAATAACAATGCCTCTGACAGTGCCCCCAGTAATAACAATGCCCCTGACAGTGCCCCCAGTAATAACAATGCCCCTGACAGGGCCCCCAGTAATAACAATGTCCCTGACAGTGCCCCCAGTAATAACAATGTCCCTGACAGTGCCCCCAGTAATAACAATGTCCCTGACAGTGCCCCCAGTAATAACAATGCCCCTGACAGGGCCCCCCAGTAATAATAATGCCCCTGACAGTGCCCCCAGTAATAACAATGCCCCTGACAGTGCCTCCAGTAATAGTAATGCCCCTACAGTGCCCCCTATAATTCCTCCAGTAACAATAATGCCCCGGTATTAAAAATGCCACCTTAGTGCCCCCAGTAATAATAATGCCCCGCATAATAGTGTCTCAAGCAATAATAATGCCCCCAGTATTAATAATATTATGTATTTTGCCTTCAGTAATTATAATGCCCCCTACAGTGCCCCCTATAATTCCTCCAGTAATAATAATAATGCATCCACAGTGCCTCTAGTAATAATAATGTCCCTAAAGTGCCCCCAGTATTAAAGGGGTTTTCCGGGTTCAGAGCTGAACCCAGACATAGCCCCATCTTCACCCCGGCAGCCCCCCTGACTTAAGCATCGGAGCAGTTCATGCTCCGATGCTCTCCTTTGCCCTGCGCTAAATCGCGCAGGTCAAAGGTATTTCGGTGACGTACTGGGCTCTCCTTAGGGCTGCCTGGCGGCCGTCTACTTCCAGCAGGGAGACCGGTGACGCTGGAAGTAGAGAGAGGTACCAGAGGGCAGCGGCGCATCGATCAGGGGCAGAAGCAGGCACATTGCAGCATGATGATGAGCAAGGCCAATGGTGGTCACCCCCCTCGCCACAGTACACACTGCGGCCGCCAGCTCCAACAGTGGCGTGATAATGAGATGGTGGCAGGGCTGTGTATTGTAGGGCGGGCACCGGGCTGCAGCTTGCCCGCCTGTAATCCTATCATAGTAACACAATGTGTAAAAGGAAGGTGACGCCGGCCCCAAGCATACTGTAGGCAATCGGCCCAACGGGAAGTCTCCCAGTAGGGTACATTGCCAATCCGCCCCTGCTTTGTATCCATTTCATATCCCTGCACTTCTCCTATGAATGTGATTCAAGCTCTTCTTCCAGGCTTGAGTGCTGATGACCTGTCCTTAGGATACATCATCCATATCAGAATGGTAGGGATCTGACTGCTGGAACGCCGGCCATTACTTGTCTGCAGGAGCCCCAGGCCTGGTTACTATTGACTTGAATGGGAGCGGAGCTGCAGTGACCGGCTCGGCCATTGTATAGACTTGTCTGCGTCCTGTTCCACTTTGTTAGTTCTGGTTCTGCAGCCGATGGGAGGGGTGGACCCCCAATGATCTGATATTAAGGATAAATCATCAATATCGAAGCCATGGAAAACCCACTTAATGGATGGAAGGCAGGGCCAGCAATACCATACTGTGGCACATTATACCCTCCCCCAACAGAGCCAAAAACCACAGTCCATCACAAAATACATCCCCAAAAACTTCCACTAGCTGACAGTGAGGAGGGCTCAGGCGGCCCCCTGTAAGGTCTATGGCCAATCCGGCCCTGGCAGAGGGGCATGAGAACATAAAAGAAGCCCTAATTCTCACCGCTGCTGTCCTGACTCTGCCCGGGTCCCCACATCTCCATATTTCAGCACGGCTGCCTAATGGTTGATACCACTTTCTCCATCGCTCACAGCAGAACCTTTCTGGCGGTGGTCCTAGAAATCCTCCGGACCCCCAGTGTTTGTGTATGCATCTGGGTGACAGCAGAGAACTATAAACCAGCTTCTCTGCTCAGTCTCTGCCCCTCTGGCAGCGCGCCAGGCATCATAACTCCTGATAATTGCTCTGCGCTCGATCCAGAGCTGCGGGGGGCACTTACTTATACAGTCAGGCCGAAACAGGCGGAATAACATTTGCATTTAATAATAATAACTGCATGAGCAGATAATACGCAGATAATGGACGGCCTGTGCCCAGCACTGCCAGGATATGATGAGAGGGGTGAAAACTTTCTATAAAACTTTGTTTCATTTCCTCAGCTTTCTCCAGATCTCTGCATGCTGTCAGTGAACGGAGCTCTCATTGCTTATAGGCTAGATCACTATCTTATGAACTTGTTACAATGTATCAATGCAGTGTATCAACATGGAGTCCAGGAATGGTGCAGATTATTGGGGGGGGGGGTCTAATTGAAAGCGTCCATTGCAATGGGTTTTAGTGTTCATGTTGATATGGTAACTATGGTGGTGACGCTAGGCGCTACGTAAAAGCCGCACGCCGGCGTAATGACGAATGAGGCAAGACGAAGCACAGAGCGTGTGAATCACCGTCGCCTGTTTGTAATGTCGCCCATATACATGACCTGTATGGATTTGTAACCTCAATAAAGGAGCGGCGTGTTTGTAGGAGTGGTGAGTACCGATACTGTTTCCTTGCCTTGAAATTCTTATGGTGAGACAACCTCTTTAAGACTCCGGACAGGAAATAGATTACAGGGAGAGACTTCACAGACTATCAAATATGAGGCTGTTAGTATGTGATAAAATGATGCAAGTGCCCTTTAAGAGGTTTGGTTATGAAGCCTTCCACAGTGCAGGAGACCATGAAATTCTGAAGGACACGTAGGACGGAGCCAAGAGAGGTCCCTGACCTTTACTGGGTGACATCTGGAAGGAGCCGCAGACATTGGAGCTTGGCCCAGTCCCTGCAGCCCAGATGCGCCCAGTTGTGATGCAGAATACACGGCTGTCATATTGACAAATGATCCGGACGCGTCTGTGATTTACCGCACACCGCCATGTCACCTCCAGAAAGCTGCAGACCTATGGCGGCGGCTCAGACACCTGCTGGTCTTCTGGTGGAACAATGGACGATGCTTCACTGCCTCATTACAATACACAATGCTACAGTCAGGTCCATAAATATTGGGACATCGACACAATTCTAACACAATTTGGCTCTATACACCACCACAATGGATTAGAAATGAAACGGACAAGATGTGCTTTACCTGCAGACTGTCAGCTGTAATTTGAGGGAATTTACATCCAAATCAGGTGAACGGTTCAGGAATTACAGCAGTTTGCATATGTGCCTCCCACTTGTTAAGGGACCAAAAGTAATGGGACAATTGTCTTCTCAGCTGTTCCACGGCCAGGTGTGTGTTATTCCCTCATTATCCCAATTACAATGAGCAGATAAAAAGTCCAGAGGTCATTTCCAGTCTGCTATTTGCATTTGGAAATTTGGAAAGAGCTGTCACTATCAGTGAATCCATCATTAGGCTCAAAAAACACAACAAACCCATCAGAGAGATAGCAAAAACATTAGGCGCGGCCAAAACAACTGTTTGGAACATTCTTAAAAATAAGGAACGCACCGGTGAGCTCAGCAACACCAAAGACCCGGAAGACCACGGAAAACAACTGTGGTGGATGAGCGAAGAATTCTTTCCCTGGTGAAGAAAACCCCCTTCGCAACAGTTGGCCAGATCAAGAACACTCTCCAGGAGGTAGGTGTATGTGTGTCAAAGTCAACAATCAGGAGAAGACTTCACCAGAGTGAATACAGAGGGTTCACCACAAGATGGAAACCATTGGTGAGCCTCAAAAACAGGAAGGCCAGATTAGAGTTTGCCAAACGACATCTAAAAAAGGAAAATACAAATGCAATAGCACTCTGCATCCAGCATTCTGCCCTGCCTCCATGCTGGATGAGGCATTGGTGTACTGTAGCGGAGTGCGATATTAGAATCCACGATCTCCGCTGGTATAACAGGTAAATCCACAGTCTGCGCTGAACAGTAAGGCAATGTTCCCAATCCTCCCAATAAACGGACGAAACACAGTCTGGGAGTCAACTGACTTTACTAGGCACAGCACACATGTTTCAAACCCCTCAACAGCCTCATTTACATACAATAGGGTGAATAGATTACTATAATACAAGGAAAGGTGGGGGCAGACAATAGCAAGGGCTGATGGGAGGTTGAGGGGGGTGTATGGACAGCCGAACCTAAAATAATATAAAAGAGTCCATCTGTTACAGCCCAATATACATAGCAAAACAGATATAGCATACAGCACAACCTACAGACAACCTTTCTTACATTATAGTCCAGAAGTGGCTAGGTTTGCCACAATGCTCCCCCAGAACCAAGCCGGCATACACAGTCTGATCCCAACGGATCGGCTTGGGGATGTCCGGGAGAGTACTCACAGATCACTTTTCAAGTTCAGTTTGTCTGGATAACCCGTCGGCGTTACCGTTTTGTTTCCCTGGGCGGTAGTGGATGGTAAAGTCAAACGGCTGCAGCGCCAAACTCCAGCGCAGCAGCCTGGCATTGTCTCCAGCCACACGGTTTAGCCACACCAACGGGTTGTGATCTGTGAGTAAGGAAAAAGGTTGTCCATACAAATACGGCTGTAACTTTTTGAGGGCCCACACCACGGCCAGGCACTCCTTCTCAATGGCGGCGTAGCTTACTTCTCGTGGCAATAACTTTCGGCTCAAGTAAGCTACGGGGTGTTCTCCGCCATCGGCTCCAACCTGGCTCAGCACTGCTCCCAATCCAAACATTGAAGCGTCTGTGTGAACAAGAAATCTTTTAGTTGGATCCGGAGCAGCAAGTACGGGAGCATTAGTTAGAGCAGTCTTTAGTTATTGGAAGGCCTGATCACACTCTGGGGCCCAGACAACCTGTCGAGGCCGATTCTTACGTGTCAAGTCAGTCAGGGGTTTGGCCAGGGCGCTATAATTGGGCACGAATTTTCTATAGTACCCTGCGGTACCCAGAAACGCTAGCACTTGGGTTTTTGTCCTAGGGGTGGGCCATTTAGCTACAGCTTCCACTTTAGCTGGTTCCGGTTTCTGTTGCCCGCTTCCCACCCGGTGGCCCAAGTACTGCACTTCTGCCATCCCTATATGACACTTGCTGGGTTTCAGTGTTAACCCTGCCTCTCCAATACGATCTAGGATGGCCCCTATGTGTTGTAGGTGCTCTGCCCAGGTCTGGCTGAATATAGCGATGTCGTCTAAGTAGGCACAGGCGTATTCCTGGAATCCGTCCAGTAACCGATCTAACATCCGCTGAAAAGTTGCCGGAGCGTTTTTCATCCCGAATGGCATGACCCGAAATTGATACAGGCCAAACGGGGTGACAAACGCCGACTTGGGGATGGCATCCTCGGCTAGTGGAATCTGCCAGTATCCCTTACATAAATCTATGGTAGTGAGATACTGGCCCCGTGCCATCTTATCCATCAGCTCGTCTATCCGAGGCATCGGATAGGCATCAGACACCGTTTAGTTATGGCCGGACTGAAGGGCGTAGCCTTAGGGGAGGGCATCATGACAGGGGTTTGGTTTAGGGAGACCCCCTGGTAGTGGGATAGGTGGGGTTTAGTGGAGATGGGTGGATGAAGCTGGGTAAAGGGGGATTGGGTGGTCTCAGGGCAGGGGTGTGGTCAAGGGGTTAAATAGGAGAGCAGGGAGGAAGACAGGGGCCATTTTGTGGAGAAATCCGAAGCAAACTGGTACCTGTACGCTGAAGCATGGACCAGCTTGAGGAGACGATCGCAAAACTGTGGGCAGCGGCGGAGGTCTGCGGCGCCGAATGGTTGGAGGCGCAGGTGCAGCAGATGCTCCAGGGGGCGGCAGAGGCTCCAGCTGGGCCTCAGCCAGTATCAGTCCGGCCGCGGCGGGCCAGGCCGCCGGCGCGCTACAGCCCGGAGACGTCCAATACGTCTCAGCCCCCCACCAAGGCTCAGCGCCGAAAACGGAGCCCCCTTAGGGACCCTCCACGCCGGGGGTCGGCGGGGACCGCTTCCTCAAGTACTCCCCGGCGTGGGAGGAATCCGGCCGGGAGGCGGAGCCTGCGAGGTGGCCGGGCCCGGTCACCTCGGCCTTCAACTGTGGTCATCGGTGGAGAAGGACCAGGTGCGGGGGTCTCCAGCCCAGGATCGGGGGCTGGGACCTCCCGGCGTGAACAGGACGGCGTGGGGAGCGGGGCTGCCGTAGTTGCCATGGTGTCCGGCGGCAGGCCCCTGTCTTCGGGGGTCGGGATGCAGGGAAGAAGAAGCTCCGCCCACTCTGGTGCAGCCGTTGAAGATGGCGGTCCGGATGTCTCTAGCCTGGGGCTGGCTAGGAGACTGGATGAAGAGGCGGCATCGCGAGGGGTGGTCTACTGGATTCCGGATCTTCGGCTGGTGGGGACACAGCACCCAGGCAGCCAGGTGAGGCCTCTTGGGGAACTTTAGCGCAGATTGTTGGGGGGGCTGGGGGTGTTGGGGGGCCCCAGTAGATGTTAGCAGGGGTTTGGGACAATTAGTAGGCGGGCTAGCAGGTTTGCTTGCGGGCTGGGGGATGGGGGGTGCGTCTCCGTTACCAGCGTGGGGGGTGTCTGGGTTTTCCGGTGGCGCTAGTGGGAGTGTGGGAGCCAGTTCAGGAGTAGGGTCTGCGGTAGCGTCAGTGCAAACGCAGGCGGGGGGTGCGGCGGAGGATGAGACGGTGCGGATGGATGACAGGGCGAGAGGGGAGGTGTATGTCTGCTTTGAAGGCCCGTTGGGGGCGCATTTGAAACAGGAGGTGAGGGAAAAGATTTGGAAGGGGGAGTATGTGGAGATTTTTTCTCTGCTTCCCTTAGACAAGTTTAACCTGGATAGGGTGAGACGGAGGGGGAGGGTAAGAAGGAGGAGGAAGAGAAGCGGAGGTACCGGCTGATACCGCGGACGTTTACAAACTGGCTGCAGGCGTTCGCGATATTAGCAAGCGTAATTGGGGAAAAAGCGCCGGAGTGCTGTTCGGCGTTATTTTGTTATTTAGATGCTGTTGGGGAGGCGTACAGGGTGTATGGGGGGGTAGCGTGGCTGCGGTACGACGAACAGTTCCGGCAGCGGAAGGCGGTGCGGCCCGAAATAAAGTGGGACCATAAGGATATCGCGCTGTGGTTAAAGGTCACGGCGCCGGTGAGACAGGGCCAGTCCTTTCGGGGGGATGCAGGAGGCGGAGGGCAGTCCAATGTCGCGTCAGCATCAGCGAAGGGGCTTTGTTTCGGATTCAATGATGGGACATGTAAATTCGGAGCAAAGTGTAAATTTAAGGACGAGTGCTCAGTGTGTGGAGGGTCGCATGGAGCAGCGCGGTGTTTTAGGGGTAACAGACAGAGGGGGGGGGTTGATTTTAATAGCAAAGGGGGAGACGCCAGTACACCTGGGAAGGATGGGCCCGTTTCTAGATAGATATCCGGATAGGGATGCGGCAGCTTTATTGCAGGAAGGTTTTTCCTTTGGTTTTCGGATACCGTTTGTTCAGGGTGATGGGTTGTTGATTAGGAGAAATTTGAGGTCGGCGTTGGAACATCCGGAGGTGGTAGCGGAAAAGCTTAGCAAGGAGGTCAGTCTAGGCAGGATGGCAGGCCCATTCGTGGACCCGCCTTTGCCGAATTTGCGAGTGTCGCCGTTAGGGGTAGTGCCAAAGAAGGAGAGGAATAAGTTTAGGCTTATTCACCACCTGTCTTTTCCGAAGGGCTCGTCGGTCAATGACGGTATAGACCCCGCCTTGTGTTCGGTGGTTTATACCTCGTTTGATGCGGCAGTGCAGTGGGTTAGGAAATTTGGAAGGGGGGCGCTATTAGCAAAGACTGACATCGAGGCTGCGTTTACGTTGCTGCCAGTTCACCCGGATTGTTTGCATTTGTTGGGGTGTTTTTGGGGGGGGGAGTTTTTTGTGGATAGATGTTTGCCTATGGGCTGTTCCCTGTCCTGTGCGTACTTTGAGGCGTTCAGCTCATTTTTGGAATGGGCGGTGGCGGATTCGGCGGGTTGTGAGTCTATTATTCATTACCTAGACGATTTCCTATGTATTGGTCCGTCGGGGTCCAGGGTGTGCGCATTGTTGTTGCATACATTGGAGTCGTTGTTTGGAGTTTTTGGGGTCCCGCTGGCCTCGGAGAAGACGGTTGGGCCGGTCACGGAGTTGAGTTTTTTAGGTATTGTGATTGACACTGTTAGGATGGAGTGTAGGTTGCCCTTAGATAAGTTGGAGGATCTGAAAGGGGAGGTAGCGAGGGCGTGTCGTTTAAAAAAGCTGCAGTTGAGGGAGCTTCAGTCACTGCTTGGAAAACTTAATTTCGCGTGCCGGATTATGCCTATGGGGAGGGTGTTTTGTAGGAGGTTGTCTATGGCGACGGCGGGGGTGGTCGCACCACATCATTATGTTCGTTTGGGAAAGGAGTTGAGAGCGGACTTGAAGGTGTGGGGTTCCTTTTTGGATTGTTATAACGGTCGCTCTCTGTTTATGGGTGATGTGGTGAATTCGTTTGATTTTGAGTTGTTTTCAGATGCAGCAGGGTGTGAGGGTTTTGGGGTTTATTGCCGGGGGCAGTGGTGTGCGGGTCGGTGGCCTGACAGCTGGGTGGAAAGAGGCTGGGTAAAGAATGTGGCTTTGTTGGAACTTTTTCCTATTGTGGCGGCGGTGGTGTTGTGGGGGGAAGTGTTCCGTGACAGGAAAGTTCGGTTCCACTGTGATAATTTGGGAGTGGTACAGGCGATAAATGGGTTGTCAGCCTCGTCAGGGTTGGTGGTGAGGTTGTTACAACAGTTGGTGTTGGAGTGCCTGTTGATCAATGCGTGGGTGGTGGCGGTGCATGTGCCGGGTGTAGAAAATGGCATAGCTGACGCTCTTTCTCGTTCACAGTGGGACCGGTTCCGGCAGTTGGCTCCAGACGCGGAAGAGTTTGGGAGGGAATGCCCGAGTTGTCTATGGGAGGTACTGGAAGAACGGTAGCCAATCTCATTCAGGCATCGCTGGCGCCTAGGACGTGGGAGCTGTATTTAAAATCGTGGCAGTACTGGGAGGATTGGTGCAGTCAGTTGGGGGTTGGGGTGGGGGACCTGGAGGTTCCTATGTTGTTGTTTGTGGGGCACTGTAGGGAGGAAGGCTGGTCTATAGCGAAAATGAATAGTTGCATGGCCGGTTTGGCGTTCGGCTTTAAGTGTAGGCAGCTGCCGGATGCGACTAAGTCATTTTTGGTGACGCGGGCGTTGAAGGGGTGGCGCAGGACGGGTACAGGGTGTGATGGCAGGAGACCGGTGTCCTTCGGGTTATTGTTAAGACTGGGCGAGCAACTGGGGGTGGTATGTACTTCTGCTTCGGAGGTTCGTTTGTTCCGTTTAGCTTTTTCATTGGCGTTTTTTGGGGCATTACGGGTGGGGGAATTGGTTAGTCCAACGGTGCGTAAGGCAGGGGGGTTGCAGAAGACGGATGTGGAGTTATTTCAGGACAGGCTAGAGTTTGTTATTCGCCGGTCTAAGACAGATGCGGAAGGACGGGGGCGCAGGGTAGTGTTGTTTGGGGTCCCGGAGTGCGCTATGTGTCCGGTATTGAGCTTGCGTGAATATTGGGGAGGTAGGAGGAGCGATACGTTGCCGTTGTTAGTGCATGGGGATGATTCCTTTTTGTCGCGCTTTCAGTTCGCGGCGGTTTTTTCGAAGTGTCTAGTTCGGTTGGGTTTGGGGCCTGACGGGTATTCGAGTCATTCATTTAGAATCGGGGCGGCAACAGAAGCAGCGAGGTGGGGGTTGGGGGATGAGATTATAAAAAGGATTGGGCGGTGGGAATCGGTTCGTTTCAGATCATATATTCGTTTGCATAGCTTGTAAGGGAACGGCCAGGGGGGCTGGTAGGGGATCGGGTTTTCTGTATGCAAGGTTATTATTGGTTGGTCTTGGTTTTGTTTTTCTTTACAGATGCAGTGCCGGCCCTAGTGTGGATCCTCGGACATTCTTATGTCTTTTGGGGGGCTGTCCGGGCAGCGGTTCGGCCGGATGGTCAGCAGCTGGGGTTCTCGAGGTCCGTGGCGGTGGTGAGATGGCTAGGGCGGAGAGGTATGGTTTGGGCCGGGGTGTTGCCGGAGATTCACAGGTTTGTGAGGCAGGATAGGGCACCCGAGGTGTTGGTCTTGCATGTGGGGGGTAATGACCTGGTAGCGCGGCCATTTAGGGAGTTGTTGCAGGGCATTAAGTTTGACTTGCTGAGGATATGGGCGTTGTTCCCGCGGATGGTGACGGTATGGTCCGATATAGTGCCTAGGATGGTGTGGAGGGATGCAAGGTCCGTGGAGGGCGTAAACAGGGCCCGTGTTAAGGTGAACCGGGCGATGGGTCGGTTCATGGCCAGGAATGGGGCGGTGGCAGTGAGGCATATGGAGCTTGAGAAGGGTGTGGGGGGGTTTTGGCGGGCTGACGGAGTGCACTTAAATGCGGTTGGTTTAGACATGTGGTGCTTGGCAATCCAGGAGGGCATTGAGGTGGCCTTGCGTTTGTGGAGGGACGCTCAGCCATAAGGCGGTCAAGTCTTCGCGTCAGTGGCGGGGGGAGGTCCTTGAAGTTGGTCATATTCACAGAGGAGGATGCTGGGAGGGCTCCATGGTGAGGGCTGGACTCCCAGTGGTGACGGATTTTAAAGGGGCCATTCAGTGGTGCTTCTGAGCTGGAGGGCAACGGCTGGAAGCAAGATGGCTCATTCAGTGGGGTTTCTTGCAGTTATTTGGGGGCTTCAAGGACCTCCCCTCGGGGGGGGGGAATTGTTATTTATAAATGGTTATGTTTATTTGTTAATAAAAGACGGCTGCTGTGGCCGATTTATTCCAAGATCGGTGTCTGTGTGTCATTTTGGGGTCAGGTTGAGTCGAGAGATGGGTGGAGTTAGTTTCAGGATTTTTGGGGGTAAAAAGGAGTGTTGGGGGTCGAGCGGCAGATAACCAATACCCCTGTCAAGTTATGGCCGGACTGAAGGGCGTAGCCTTAGGGGAGGGCATCATGACAGGGGTTTGGTTTAGGGAGACCCCCTGGTAGTGGGATAGGTGGGGTTAGTGGAGATGGGTGGATGAAGCTGGGTAAAGGGGGATTGGGTGGTCTCAGGGCAGGGGTGTGGTCAAGGGGTTAAATAGGAGAGCAGGGAGGAAGACAGGGGCCATTTTGTGGAGAAATCCGAAGCAAACTCCCGCCCACCCTCCCCTTTTTATTTGGTTATAGGTTTAGGGGTATGAGTCTTAGTGTACTGAAGGCAGGCAGGGTTGTGTAGGTGTCACGGTGGCTGTGGCGGGGGGAGGTCCTTGAAGTTGGTCATATTCACAGAGGAGGATGCTGGGAGGGCTCCATGGTGAGGGCTGGACTCCCAGTGGTGACGGATTTTAAAGGGGCCATTCAGTGGTGCTTCTGAGCTGGAGGGCAACGGCTGGAAGCAAGATGGCTCATTCAGTGGGGTTTCTTGCAGTTATTTGGGGGCTTCAAGGACCTCCCCTCGGGGGGGAATTGTTATTTATAAATGGTTATGTTTATTCGTTAATAAAAGACGGCTGCTGTGGCCGATTTATTCCAAGATCGGTGTCTGTGTGTCATTTTGGGGTCAGGTTGAGTCGAGAGATGGGTGGAGTTAGTTTCAGGATTTTTGGGAGTAAAAAGGAGTGTTGGGGGTCGAGCGGCAGATAACCAATACCCCTGTCATGTCATTTAGCCTCCGGTAGTCGACACAGAAACGTGTCGTGCCGTCCTTCTTGGGTACCAGCACTACCGGCGATGCCCAGGGGCTATCAGAAGGTTCGATAACCCCTAGCTGCAACAGCTCGTCAATTTCAGCTTTCATATGTGTCCTGACTGCTTCAGGGACGCGATATGGAGTCTGCCGCATAGGTAGCTGTCCCGGGGTTTCGACTCGGTGGGTGGCTAGCGGAGTGTACCCAGGCAAATTGGAGAAGGTAGCCCCTTTAGCTATAATCAGCTCTTGTACCTGGGCACGCTCCTGAGGGCTTAGCCGCTCCCCCAGCTGAACCCCCTTGGAGGGCTCTGTCTGTTCTTCCTGTTCTAATAGGTCAGGTAGGGGCAGATTCTCCTGATCCTCAGAGGCTGAGGCGCATATCGCCGCCACGTCCTCTATCCTCTCATGGTAGGGTTTGAGCATGTTTATATGGAGCATGCATCTCTTCCCTACCCCTGAGCAGGGGCCAATCACATAGGTGGTGTCACATCTCTGCTCCACCACCTGGTATGGGCCTTCCCAGATGGCCTGCAGCTTGTCTGTGCGGACAGGTTTTAGAATCAAAACCTTCTGCCCCACTTGAAAGCTGCGGTCTCTGGCTCCCCTATCGTTGCTGGGCCGCCCGGAGGTTGGTGCGCACAGTCTGAGTCAGCGGCTCCAGATGGTCCCGGAACTCCAGTACGTAAGATACGATAGGGGTTCCATCTGGGCTACTCTCACCCTCCCAATGCTCCCTAATTAGGTCTAACGGCCCTCGTACCCTCCTTCCAAACAGTAATTCAAACGGAGAAAACCCTGTCGATTCTTGGGGTACCTCCCTGTATGCGAAGAGCAGGTGGGGTAAAAACCGCTCCCAGTCTTTGTGCGCTTCTCCAAACGTACGGAGCATTTGTTTCAGCGTACCGTTAAATCTTTCGCATAGGCCATTGGACTGGGGGTGGTAGGCCGAATTTATTATTGGCTTAATGCCACATATCCTCCACAGTTGTTGGGTGACCTCGGCAGTGAATTGGGTGCCCCTATCAGATATTATTTCTTGGGGAAATCCTACCCGGGAAAATATCTTCATTAAAGCCTCGGCCACAGTTTCAGCATGGATATTAGTGAGGGCTACGGCCTCAGGGTATCGTGTGGCATAGTCCACTACTGTTAAGATAAACCTTTTCCCAGAGGGACTGGGTTTGGGTAAGGGCCCCACTATGTCGACGGCCACCCTACTGAAAGGTTCTGAAATAATAGGGAGGGGACATAATTTAGCTTTGTGGCGGTCACCTCGCTTGCCTACTCGCTGGCAGATATCACAGGAGGTGCAGTACTGCCTCACATCTTTAGAAATCCCTGGCCAGAAAAATGCATGGGTTAACCTATATCGGGTACGGGTCATCCCTAGATGCCCAGACAAGGGAATATCGTGCGCAATCCTAAGTAGCTCTTGCCGATATTTCTGGGGAACCACTAACTGTTTGGTGGTCACTGTGACTGACCCCCCCACTCCTCTTTCAGCAATCCGGTACAGTAGCCCCTTCTCCCACGTGTACCGCTCCCCCTCTAACCCAGCCTGGTCGGTGTGTACTCTGTCCCTATATATCTGTAGCGTGGGGTCTGACTTTACCTCTGCCTCAAATGTAGTTGGGGTATCCCAGGACATACGTGTCGTGTGGGGGTCATGGTCTCGTACCTGAGCCTCAGAGTGTGCTAGTGGAGCCGTGATGCGAGCCCTCTGCCGTGTGGTCACCGGATGAGCTTCCTGGTGTGGAGCCTGGGGCACAAAAGCAGAGGTCATCTGGCCCAAGTCATTCCCCAGTACAACATCTGCTGGTAGATTTTGCATGAGGCCCACTTCCACAACCCCCTCTCCCACACCCCAATCCAAATGCACTTTAGCAGTGGGTAGTTGGTACACTGCTCCCCCTGCCACCCTTACGGCCACTGATCCGCTAGTGTGAGCGGAACCTGGAACCAGATGGGGTGCGATCAAGGTGAGCGTGGCTCCGGAATCTCGGAGCCCTTGTACTTCCTTCCCTTCCAGGGTCACCAGCTGGCGATGATGCTGTCTGTTGTCGGTGGCTCGAACGGACATCACCTCGTGTAATACCCCTAGAGGTTCCTCGGCTTGCACACTCCACATCTGTTGGGCAGCTGGCTCCCGCTGATAATGGAGGGCAGCAGCCCTTGGTGCCGGATTCGGTCGAGCTTGGTTCCAGGCGGGTCTGCCTCGATTTTGGGTGCACTCACGGGCCATATGCCCCCACTGTTTGCAGGTGTGGCACTGGATATTGGCACGTCCATTATACCTGGAGGGTGGTGGTAGGTTCCCTGGGGACGGGCGAAAAGGAGATGCAGGGGGAGCGTGGGGGGGTGGAATGCTGGGTGACCCCGCGGGTCGCGGGTAACTTTTGGGGAGGGTTACCTGATGCCTTCTCGCATCAAAATGCTGATCGGCTAAGCGTGCCGCTTCTGTTAGGGTGAGAGGCTTCCTGTCCCGCACCCATTCTTGTGTCTCTGGAGACAAACCGTTGAAGAATTGCTCCAACAGCATTAACTGCCGCAATTCTTCCATAGTAGTGGCTTGGCTGGCTTGTATCCACCCTTGTGATGCTTGCTCCAGCTTGTGTGCCCACTCAGCATGAGAATCTTTCTCTGGTTTTCGCAGGTTTCTAAATTTCCGCCGGTATGCTTCTGGGGTAATGGCATACCTCTCTAATATCGCTCGCTTTACTTTTTCATAATCTTTGCTGTCCTCGCTGGGTACAGCGCGATATGCTTCCGCCGCCCGCCCTGCTAGCTTGCCTGCCAGCAAGGGGACCCATACTGCCCGTTCCAAGTCATGTAAATCACACAGCCTTTCAAAATCCTGTAAAAACCCATCAATCTCATCCTTCTACTCGCAAAATACTTTAAAGGCATGATAGGGAATTTGGGGTTTTACCTGGCTGTAGAGTGACCCAGTGGTGGATTCCGCTCGGGACGGTGCATGCTGTGGGCTGTGTGCCATCACGTACTCCTGCACATTGGCCATTACCATTTGCATCATGGCCTCTGATATAGGCTGTGGCAGAAATTCCAGCCTGGTTCTCATTTCCCTCTGGTAGAGTGTCTCCTCCATGGCTGCTGGGGGTGCAGCGCTGCGGGCTCTGTCTCCCTCTATCAGTTCGGCAATTAGTATGTCCTTAGGTTTGTTGCTGGCTACTTTACCCCTGGCTTCCAATAGCTCTTTCAATGTCCGCCGTTTCAAAGCAGCATAATCAATCTCCATTCACCTCGTTGTTCGTTCCTTTGTTCCATACGAATTGCCCTTCACTTTCCTTGTTCGGTAGTTTCAATTTACACGAACACGCTTTTCGGCTGTAAGGTTGGATCCCGTCGCTTGCCACCAATTGTAGCGGAGTGCGATATTAGAATCCACGATCTCCGCTGGTATAACAGGTAAATCCACAGTCTGCGCTGAACAGTAAGGCAATGTTCCCAATACTCCCAATAACCGGACGAAACACAGTCTGGGAGTCAACTGACTTTACTAGGCACAGCACACATGTTTCAAACCCCTCAACAGCCTCATTTACATACAATAGGGTGAATAGATTACTATAATACAAGGAAAGGTGGGGGCAGACAATAGCAAGGGCTGATGGGAGGTTGAGGGGGGTGTACATTTTGGCCAAAGCGTAATAAGCCACTCACTACGTCAAGGTCGTCTCTATTGAGTGGTCCCTAACACTAGTTCCTACCTGTTTATGGGCCATGACAGCCACACAAAGTCCAGGGAATGCAGGTCAGCATACACGCCAAGCACACTCTGCTTTTAACCCCGTCCGGTGCCATTACAGCTTTCATCGGATCCAGGGATGCAAGTACAAACATGCATGATGAGCCCACTATATACTTCTCCTGAAGCCAAATGGCTACTGGTAGGTTCTATATAAGCAGACTCAGTTTTATACTGACTTTAAAACCAGCCTCCAGGACAGATTGACTGGTCAGGTGTGCATGACTCAAAGGAGATCGCCACGCCTCCAATATATACTACAAAGAAAAAATGTGGGGGATTGAGTCAGCACAACCCGTATGTAGGTGCATATCACTATGGCGAAATACATATACAAACGGAAAATACAAATGTGATAGCACTCTGCATCCAGCATTCTGCCCTGCCTCCATGCTGGATGAGGCATTGGTGTACATTTTGGCCAAAGCGTAATAAGCCACTCACCACGTCAAGGTCGCCTCTATTGAGTGGTCCCTAACACTAGTTCCTACCTGTTTATGGGCCATGACAGCCACACAAAGTCCAGGGAATGGCAGGTCAGCATGCACGCCAAGCACACTCTGCTTTTAACCCCGTCCGGTGCCATTACAGCTTTCATCGGATCCAGGGATGCAAGTACCAACATGCACGCTGAGCCCACCATATACTTCTCCTGGAGCCAAATGGCTACTGGTAGGTTCTATATAAGCAGACTCAGTTTTATACTGACTTTAAAACCAGCCTCCAGGACAGATTGACTGGTCAGGTGTGCATGACTCCAAGGAGATCGCCACGCCTCCAATATATACTACAAAGAAAAAATGTGGGGGATTGTGTCAGCACAACCTGTATGTAGGTGCACATCACTATGGCGAAATACATATACAAACGGAAAATACAAATGTGATAGCACTCTGCATCCAGCATTCTGCCCTGCCTCCATGCTGGATGAGGCATTGGTGTACATTTTGGCCAAAGCGTAATAGGCCACTCACCACGTCAAGGTCGCCTCTATTGAGTGGTCCCTAACACTAGTTCCTACCTGTTTATGGGCCATGACAGCCACACAAAGTCCAGGGAATGCAGGTACAGCATGCACGCCAAGCACACTCTGCTTTTAACCCCGTCCGGTGCCATTACAGCTTTCATCGGATCCAGGGATGCAAGTACCAACATGCACGCTGAGCCCACCATATACTTCTCCTGGAGCCAAATGGCTACTGGTAGGTTCTATATAAGCAGACTCAGTTTTATACTGACTTTAAAACCAGCCTCCAGGACAGATTGACTGGTCAGGTGTGCATGACTCCAAGGAGATCGCCACGCCTCCAATATATACTACAAGACATCTAAAAAAGCCTTCATAGTTCTGGAACAACATCCTATGGATAGATGAGACCAAGATCAACTTGTACCAGAGTGATGGGAAGAGAAGAGTATGGAGAAGGAAAGGAACTGCTCATGATCCTAAGCATACCACCTCATCAGTGAAGCATGGTGGTGGTAGTGTCATGGCGTGGGCATGTATGGCTGCCAATGGAACTGCTTCTCTTGTAGTTATTGATGATGTGACTGCTGACAAAAGCAGCAGGATGAATTCTGAAGGGTTTCGGGCAATATTATCTGCTCATATTCAGCCAAATGCTTCAGAACTCATTGGACGGCGCTTCACAGGGCAGATGGACAATGACCCAAAGCATACTGCAAAAGCAACCAAAGAGTTTTTTAGGGGAAAGAAGTGGAATGTTATGCAATGGCCAAGTCAATCACCGGACCTGAATCCGATTGAGCATGCATTTCACTTGCTGAAGACAAAACTGAAGGGAAAATGCCCCAAGAACAAGCAGGAATTGAAGACCGTTGCAGTAGAGGCCTGGTAGAGCATCACCAGGGATGAAACCCAGCGTCTGGTGATGTCTATGCGTTCCAGACTTCAGGCTGTAATTGACTGCAAAGGATTTGCAACCAAGTATTAAAAAGTGAAAGTTTAATTTATGATTATTATTCTGTCCAATTACTTTTGGTTCCTTAACAAGTGGGAGGCACATATGCCAACTGTTGTAATTCCTGCACCGTTCACCTGATTTGGATGTAAATCCCCTCAAATTACAGCTGACAGTCTGCAGGTAAAGCACATCTTGTCCGTTTCATTTCACATCCATTGTGGTGGTGTATAGAGCCAAAAAATTTAGAATTGTGTCGATGTCCCAATATTTATGGACCTGACTGTATATCCCACATGTCCCGGTGGAGTACACACATTGAGATGTATCTGATGATGTCATCAGTGGAGGTCTAAGCCCCTACCACCAATGAGGCCACAGATCGCAGTGAGCGTATCTTGGAGATTCCCAAAATCGGTGGGTTATCGACAAACCTGCACGTGGCAGATACATTACCGCAACTTAACCTACTCAAGTGATTGCATTGAGCCCCTCACAGGAAATCCGTGGCCCCTAAAATGTTCTGACTGGCAGGGCCCCGCAGTCGATGTCCACTAACCAACCATTTATAGCCTATCCTAAGGACGGTCTATCAGTGCCCCCATATTCCTTTAATCTCTTGTGTCCGATAGACTGGAATCTCCTCTTCCTCCTTTTCTCTGACTGTGAGACGACTGGCTGCAGAAGGAGCCCCCTCCGCCATCCATATGACATCACAGGGTCCATGCCATTCCTACAAAGTGATGTAAAGGCACAGGAGCTGTGTTATACCGCCAATACACCGCCCTGACAGCCAAGATCGAAGGTGACTCCGGGGGGATTAAAACTAAAAAGAAGCCACAGTCACGCTCACCGCTCCCCCGACTCTTCCGTTCCGACGCCGCTCCAGTCCACACTGCTTTCCACTTCATGGTTGTGGCTCAACATGCCAGGAGATGTCTGCCCAGCCAATTGCTGGCCGCAGTGGTGACCCCCGGTGACTGGCACCTCTTGGCATCTCCTTCATGTGGATCTGGGAGTCAGTGTGTGGGTGAGTATGGTTTCTGTGTGCCATATAAGATAACCCCTTTAAGAGAGCATTGGCCAAGAAGGACCTTGAAGCAAACTCACTGTAACCAGATAAATAAGACGTCTGTCCAGTCATGTCCTTCAAGTGGTGATGACCATGGACCAGTAAGAAGAAGGAATGCATGTAGAGGAGATGTCATATTCATGATCATTACTGGGAGGGATTCTTTCCAGTAAGGGCAGTCGGTGCAAAGTATGGAGATCATTTAGGATATTGTCAGCCTTCTCTCCCCCAGTAAAGCAGAATTGCCCTCCATTGCCCTAGAGGGGTAATGTTGCCCCTCTGTACTTTATATGAATGGTTTTATGCTATGGGACCATTCAGCTTTTTTGCCTCTATGTCAGGTCTTTGTGTTCATTTTCCCTTGTCTGTGCCAGGATGAGTTGCCTCTTTGGACACCAGTTGGGTGGTACATCTATGTTCTATGTCTTCTGATCACCGTCATGTCCCCTCCGCAGGACTCAGCGATGGTTGTCTGGATGGTCGGCAGTTGTCAGATCCATGATGACACCTCTACATCAGACGATGGTGTTATAACTCCTGCTTTCTATAAACTCGAAAGACCCTTGGCGGGCTCAGTCACCCAGACACGGAACGCTTCATTTCTCGCCCATATTCATTGGGGGACACAGGAACCGTGGGTACAGCTATGTCCTCTAGGAGGCGTTGACACTAGTAAAAGCTGTTAGCTCCTCCACTGGCAGCGATACCCCCTCCAGCCTGGAGAGAGAGCTTCAGTTTTTTCTAGTGTCAATAGGAGGCAAGACCTCCCTGCTCTGCAGGGATCTCCTGAAGATTTTTTATTTTAGTTTATTATTTTTTTTTCTTGCCTTTCAGATGGGCAAACAGGGACGCCGCCTCCCTGTTCTCCCGGGGTCGAGTTGCGCCAGTGCCGGTCACCCGCACTGCTGCCTCCCCCATAGAAGACAAGGTGGACCAGGGCAGCCTCGCTCCCCTGCATCCCGCCAGCCAAGGGGTCACCCAATCCAAGCCCCCCTTTTCCAGCGTCCTGCCACTACGGTGCCAGTAGCTGAAGGGGTGACCCTGCTGGACCAGAGGAGGGGTGAAGATGGCGGCAGGAAAGAGAAGAGAGGTGAGTACACGGGATTAGGTGAGTATTTAACCCTCTGGGTTGGTCCCCCTCCCTCGTGGTGGCAATAGTCTGCATACAGACAGGGCTTCAGCATATTCAAGGAAAATCCCAGCAGTCGTGTCTTCAATCAATAGGATATTTATTTCATCAAATTAGAAATGTCCACAATCCTGGACGCGTTGCGGCTAGCATGCCTTCATCAGCAGATACAGGTATACAAAATGACCTGGTTTATATAGAGGGATATACTCCTCCCCTCATGACAACATCTCCCACTCCCATTACCTACACAGGTGATGGGAGGGGTGTATAATTAGCAAAGAAAAAACGCCCATTAGTAAATCACAAAAAATGGGTCTGTGTCTCAGATTATACTTCACAATCACATGTACATCACTCTATGGGTCATGTAGTCTTTCCCTGACTATACTGCAGCATCTGAACCAGCAGGGCATGCAACCTGAAAAAAATGCATCAGCTTTGTAAGTTTACTTGCATTAAGGGATTTTTTTATATTTTTTTTTGCATTTTTTTAAAAAGTAATGTACCGTATTTTTTGCTTTATAAGATGCACTCCCCCCCCCCCCCCAAAAAAAAGTGGGGGGGAAATGGCAGTGTGTCTTATAAAGCGAATGCTGGCATTTTTACTTTGCTGACACATCGCCGGCCGCTATGCTGCACAGCGCAGCCTGTGATGTATCAGCGGGGAGGCTGGGAACTGACTGTACTCTATTACACCGGGCCCCGCACAGCAATCTTCATATGTAAAGTGTAGTCATGTAATCCTAATTAAAGTAGCGCAATCCTCTGCAGTATTACTTACTATCAAACTACTGTAGCAGGCAGGCCGGCCGGCAGCGTAACGTCACTCGCTCCGTCACACACCTGCTCCTCCTGCTTCATTAGTAAAGTGGGAGGAGCAGGCGCGTGACGGAGTGAGGGACGTAACAGTGTGTCATCCACAGATCCCCCTAACAGTGTGTCACCCACAGATCCCCCCATAACATTGTCACCCACAGATCCCCCCATAACAGTGTGTCACCTACAGATCCCCCCATAACATTGTCACCCACAGATCCCCCATAACAGTGTGTCGCCCACAGATCCCCCCATACCAATGTGTCACCCACAGATCCCCCCATAACATTGTCACCCACAGATCCCCCCATAACAGTGTGTCACCCATAGATCCCCCCATAACATTGTCACCCACCGATCCCCCCATAACAGTGTGTCACCCACAGATCCCTCATAACAGTGTGTCACCCACAGATCCCTCATAACAGTGTGTCACCCACAGATCCCTCATAACAGTGTGTCACCCACAGATCCCCCCATAACATTGTCACCCACAGATCCCCCATAACAGTGTGTCACCCACAGATCCCCCCATACCAGTGTGTCACCCACAGATCTCCTAACAGTGTGTCATCCACAGATCCCCCATAACAATGTCATCCACAGATCCCCATAACAGTGTCATCCACAGATCCCCCATAACAGTGTCATCCACAGATCCCCCATAACAGTGTCATCCACAGATCCCCCCTAACAGTGCCATCCACAGATCCCTCCTAACAGTGTCATCCACAGATCCCTCCTAACAGTGTCATTCACAGATCCGCCATAACAGTGTCATCCACAGATTCCCCCTAACAGTGTCATCCACAGATTCCCCCTAACAGTGTCATCCACAGATCCCCCCATACCAGTGTGTCACCCACAGATCTCCTAACAGTGTGTCATCCACAGATCCCCATAACAGTGTCATCCACAGATCCCCCATAACAGTGTCATCCACAGATCCCCCATAACAGTGCCATCCACAGATCCCCCCTAACAGTGTCATCCACAGATCCCTCCTAACAGTGTCATTCACAGATCCGCCATAACAGTGTCATCCACAGATTCCCCCTAACAGTGTCATCCACAGATTCCCCCTAACAGTGTCATTCACAGATCCCCCATAACAGTTTCATTCACAGATCCTCCATAACAGTGTCATCCACAGAACCCCCTTAACAGTGTCATCCACAGATCCCCCATACCAGTGTCATCCACAGATCCCCCCTAACAGTGTCATCCACAGATCCCCCATAACAGTGTCATCCACAGATCCCCCCTAACAGTGTCATCCACAGATCCCCCCTAACAGTGTCATCCACAGATCCCCCCTAACAGTGTCATCCACAGATCCCCCATAACAGTGCCATCTACAGATCCCCCCTAGCAGTGTCATTCACAGATCCCCCTAACAGTGTCATCCACAGATCCCCCCTAACAGTGTCATCCACAGATCCCCCCTAACAGTGTCATCCACAGATCCCCCCTAACAGTGTCATCCACAGATCCCCCCTAACAGTGTCATCCACAGATCCCCGCTAACAGTGTCATTCACAGATCCCCCCTAACAGTGTCATTCACAGATCCCCCCTAACAGTGTCATTCACAGATCCCCCCTAACAGTGTAATTCACAGATCCCCCCTAACAGTGTCAGCCACAGATCCCCCCATAACAGTGTCATCCACAGATCCTCCATAATAGTGTCATCCACAGATACCCCATAACAGTGTCATCCACAGATCCCCCATAATAGTGTCATCAACAGACCATCATTAGTTCAAAACCCACCAAAAGCACACCTTTTGGTTCAAAACATTTTTTTTCTTATTTTCCTTCTCAAAAACCTAGGTATGTCTTATCAGGTGCGTCTTATAAAGTGAAAAATACTGTAATATGCAGAAAACCGAATCCGCTTCTCAGACACTTTTATTTTGAAAATCACATTCCAAGATCTCTAACTTTTTTGTTTTCTCATCAATGTACTTGTATGAGGTCTTATTTTTTAGGACAAGTTATACTTTTTAATGCACCATTTTGGGTACATTTAGTGATTAATTAAAGCCAGGTTTAGCTAAAAAAAAACCTTTGTTTACATCAGTAAAAAGGCGTGTTAGTGGTCACTAAGGGGTTAATACAAAGGAACCAAATAACACTGTCATCCACAGATCCCCCATAACAGTGTCATCCACAGATCCCTCCTAACAGTGTCATTCACAGATCCGCCATAACAGTGTCATCCACAGATTCCGCCATAACAGTGTCATCCACAGATTCCCCCTAACAGTGTCATTCACAGATCCCCCATAACAGTTTCATTCACAGATCCTCCATAACAGTTTCATTCACAGATCCTCCATAACAGTGTCATCCACAGATCCCCCATACCAGTGTCATCCACAGATCCCCCCTAACAGTGTCATCCACAGATCCCCCCTAACAGTGTCATCCACAGATCCCCCCTAACAGTGTCATCCACAGATCCCCCATAACAGTGTCATCCACAGATCCCCATAACAGTGCGTCATCCACAGATTCCCCCTAACAGTGTCATCCACAGATCCCCCCATAACAGTGTCATCCACAGATCCCCCCATAACAGTGTCATCCACAGATCCCCCATAATAGTGTCATCAACAGACCATCATTAGTTCAAAACCCACCAAAAGCACACCTTTTGGTTCAAAACATTTTTTTTCTTATTTTCCTTCTCAAAAACCTAGGTGTGTCTTATCAGGTGCGTCTTATAAAGCGAAAAATACTGTAATATGCAGAAAACCGAATCCGCTTCTCAGACACTTTTATTTTGAAAATCACATTCCAAGATCTCTAACTTTTTTGTTTTCTCATCAATGTACTTGTATGAGGTCTTATTTTTTAGGACAAGTTATACTTTTTAATGCACCATTTTGGGTACATTTAGTGATTAATTAAAGTCAGGTTTAGCTAAAACCCCCTTTGTTTACTTCAGTAAAAAGGCGTGTTAGTGGTCACTAAGGGGTTAATACAAAGGAACCAAAGTCTCCAGGAAAGGAGAAGTTTGAAGCTATTGGGCCCAAACATATTACCCTCTCCTCCACGAGGCTGCCCCATTTTGTCTCTGCACCCCTTACAACTATATCACAATGTTCAACTCCTGCTGTGAGATTTACACACCTTATTAAAGGGGTATTCCGGTCATGACAAGTTATCCCCCATCCAAAGAACTATCAGATTAGTGGGGGGTCTGCAACGGGCAGCCACCCCCTAGGGCCCTCTATATCGCATCCCAGGTGTAGAAAATGCAGAGTGGTATGTTGCAGCCTAAAATGTCTCTTTATGTGTGTCACGGTGCTCCTACCTGGATACCTCTGGACCCCAGGCTTTGGCTCAGAAGCAAAAAAATAGGGGGAATAATTGAGGGATAAAAGAATAACTTGAGTCCTTGAGATTAAGTTCAATGGCAGCTTTACTTGAATAAACCTTTCTCCAAAACGGTTTACAGGCTTTGTCTTGGTTCCAGCAGGCTTTAGCATGAAACTGGCAGGCAAACTCCACTCTGCTATATCTGTTTCTCTCTGACTCTGCTGTACTGACAGGCTGGCTGTATAACTCAGCTTCTTCTGTATGCTGCACTTCTTCTCTTTGTAGTCTGACTCTAGGTTATGCCAGGGAACTTTCCTCCTGGCTCCTGAGGCTTCAAGCTTTGGCCTCCATGGCCAGCAGAGCTTAGGGTGCTCTGGATGGCGTGGGCACATCCAGCAGAGACATGCCCCTACACACACCTCCCCTAGCTGGGGGTAAGATAGATTGACTAGAAACTGGGACCCACCCTTCCTGCAGGAAGTAGGACTCACCCACCTCTCTCCAGAGAAGGGGTTAGAATGCAATGGAAGGTTCCATTCTATCTAAATATAGCTCTGCTGTGTTTGCTGCCACCTGCTGGTGAGCCAGGCGCATTACATGAACAGTTACATACCATTAGAAATACATAGTGTTGAGGACCTGGAATAAATGCATAAGATGACAGGGTCCAGAAGTGGTAACACCACTCTGGGGTGTTACAGGTCCTATCGCTAGGACCCCCATGATCATGAAAACAGGAGCCTTAGACACCATGGAGCCCCCTGAAATTAATAGAGTGCCTGGTCTCAAATGTATATCTGTAAAGAATAAATGACCGCAACTGGACTTACTGTAGATTTCTTGAAAACGTTTCACTCGTTCTTCCAACGAGCTTTCTCAATTCTGAGTGACTGTACAAGAATTCTCTGGGAATAAATATGTAACTGAATCAACATCTGGTAATTATACCCAGCATGGGGTCAGAGGTCATTATACCCAGCATGGGGTCAAAGGTGTTGATTCCATTATCCTAATTGAAGTCAGTAGGTGATAATGACCTCCCAGAAAAAGGTGTCAAGACAGCATTGTATGTGGCAGACAATAGATGTCTAACCCCCCCACCTCTATTCAAGCTTGGCTTCTCCATTTTTACGTAGATGGCCTCCTTCACACCTCGTTTGTACCAATCGGCCTCCTTATCCAAAACATGTACGCACGTCTTCAAAGGTGTGACCTGTTTGTTTTAGATGTAAGTACTCGGCTGAATCTTGACCAGAGGTTTTGGCTCTTCTATGCTGAGCCATACGCTGATGTAGTTGTTGCTTTGTTTCGCCGATATACAGTTCTGAGCATTCCTATTGCACTGGACTGCGTACACAAAGTTGTCCATCTTGTTGTCCGTACTCCATGCTGGGTATAATGACCTCTGACCCCATGCTGGGTATAATGACCTCTGACCCCATGCTGGGTATAATGACCTCTGACCCTATGCTGGGTATAATTACCAGATGTTGATTCAGTTACATATTTAGGCCTCATGCACATGACCGTTGTTGGGTTCCGTGTCCGTTGTTCCGTTTTCCGTGATTTTCTGCGGACCCATTGACTTTCAATGGGTCCGTTGAAAACTCTTAAAATGCACCGTTTGTCATCCGCGTCCGTGATCCGTGTTTCCAGTCCGTGAAAAAAATACGACCTGTCCTATTTTCTTCACGGACAACGGTTCGCGGACCCATTCAAGTCAATGGGTCCGTGAAAAAACACGGAGGCACACAAGATTTTCATCCGCGTCCGTTATCCATGTCCGTTTTTTTACTATCATTTTCAAGGCAAACTTGACTTAGATCTTTTTTTCACTTTTCATGTCTGGTGATCCTCCTAAAAGCAAAAAGCAAGGAAGACACACGGAAAAAAAAACGGAAACGGATCACGGAACAACGGAACCCCGTTTTGCGGACCGTGAAAAAAACCTGTCATGTGCATGAGGCCTTATTCCCAGAGAATTCTTGTACAGTCACTCAGAATTGAGAAAGCTCGTTGGAAGAACGAGTGAAACATTTTCAAGAAATCTACAGTAAGTCCAGTTGCCTTGATTTATTATTTACAGATATACCATGACCTGGATAAATGAGAACCTTCACAGACATGGTCTCAAATGTGCGCAAACACTCCATTTTTTCAGAGGGAACATCAGAGTCTATTTACGACGCTCCCATTGAATTGCATGGAGCGGTGCTCTTTTTCAGAGGGCCTCTAGGGTACGGGGACTCATTCTCATGATCATTGGGGGTCCCAGCAGTAGGACAACAAACAATCTGACATCGGAATACCCCTTTAAGTGTCAACTGAGAATTAAAAAGTTCCTTCTATTCATTGTTTATCAGTGTGAACTGTGGAGCAGGAATGACGCCGCTAATTTACCTGCCGCTTGTCTCCTGCAAACATTAAACCGGGTAAAAAAACACAAGACATAAAGGATTCATTAACTCACCATCTGGATATATTCCCCACACAGCACCAGTCTCCCCTCTTCACAGAATGTGATTATACAATAGAAACTCACCTTATGTTTTTGAAGAGACAAAAAACTGCAAATTGAGTGAAATCTAATCTGCAAACCCCGTTTACTGTGACCACATTATACAGATGGCATATACAAAGTATATCCAGTATTATACCCCAGAGCTGCACTCACTATTCTGCTGGTGCAGTCACTGTGTACATAACATTACATTACTTATCCTGTACTGATTCTGAGTTACATCCTGTATTATACTCCAGAGCTGCACTCACTATTCTGCTGGACCAGTCACTGTGTACATACATTACTTATCCTGTACTGATCCTGAGTTACATCCTGTATTATACTCCAGAGCTGCACTCACTATTCTGCTGGTGCAGTCACTGTGTACATACATTACTTATCCTGTACTGATCCTGAGTTACATCCTGTATTACACTCCAGAGCTGCACTCACTATTCTGCTGGTGCAGTCACTGTGTACATACATTACTTATCCTGTACTGATCCTCAGTTACATCCTGTATTATACTCCAGAGCTGCACTCACTATTCTGCTGGTGCAGTCACTGTGTACATACATTACTTATCCTGCACTGATCCTGAGTTACATCCTGTATTATACTCCAGAGCTGTACTCACTATTCTGCTGGACCAATCACTGTGTACTTACATTACTTATCCTGTACTGATCCTGAGTTACATCCTGTATTATACTCCAGAGCTGCACTCACTATTCTGCTGGTACAGTCACTGTGTACATACATTACTTATCCTGTACTGATCCTGAGTTTTACAGCAAGACACGGAGGCTCGTATTGCTATCTCCTTCTTTACTTTCCACCAATAGCAGCAAAGAAAATTTACATAATCATAACAATAAAGGCCCCTCCCCTGACAGATCCTATAACAAGCCGCTCCTCTTCTGGATCTTCCTCTTTCTTTGCTGCTGCCACCAGATAAGTAACATCTGTGCCTTTCCCTGTAAATGTATTACTTTCTGTTGCATGATTTCTCTTATCTGATGGTTATTCCCTGAACTTCAGCTTAGCTCAGGGGTTCTGTATTAGCTTGTGCTGTGCCTGTGTCACCCACCTTTGTGGCATTTTTTCCCCTCTATTTTCTGGCCCCATTATATTCTGGTGCCTGCCATTCTTGGGGGGTTCTCTCCCCCCTTAGCGTTTGCCTCCTGTGATATCGGGGGGGTTCTTTTAGGTTCCGGTGCGGCGGTTTACTCTGCCGATCCCACCCTTTTCCTTCCCCGATTTACCTGTGTGTTCTCGGGTGTGCGGAGGCCCCCCCCCTCGTTGATCGCGTCTCCTCACGTGATCCCGGTGGCCATCTTGCTTCATTCCGGCACCGGCTCCGCTTCTCCTCCCCTGGCGTGCCTCGCGCCTAATCTCGCGGGTTTTCGGCGGCCATTGCTCCTCACCGATCACTGGACACGGCGCTCCTGCACTGCGGCTTCTGGGGTGATTAACCCCTCATTTATGGTTAGTTTAGTGGTTCTTTCTTGCCACCTGCCTTGGATTAGCTACCCCTTAGGTTAGATATTAATTTATCTTACTATAGTCTATTTCAGGCCACATTAATTATGTCATCTGACCAAACCCCCTCTGGGCCTACCCCCCCTACCTCCACTGGGGAGCCCAGGATGTCTGACATGAATATTCAGGCCCTGGATTTACAGCGCTCGGTCTCCAGCGCAATTATAGAAGCGATGGGGTCTATGTCCTCCATCCTGTCGCAGACCATATCTCAGGCTCTGTCTGCCCATGCCCCTGGCCCCTCCAGGCAGATGCCTGTTATACCTAATCCGCAGCCTGCCGTTTGTGAAACTTCTACCACACAGGAGAATCTGACTGGTGTGATCTCAGCCACCCATGATAGTGTGCATAGATCACGCAAAAGACCCTTACCGCGCCAGGCAGAACGGGCGCGCACGTGGAAATGTGCTAGACCACAAAATCGTGATACGGAATCAGACTTTGGGTCTGAAACGGAGGCTTATGCGGAGTAGTGATGAGCGGCAGGGGTCATATTCGAATTCGCAATATTTCGCGAATATTTTGTAGAATATTCGTTGAAAATTCGCAAATTCTAAAATTCACGATTTTTTTTTTTACTCAAAAAATCGGAAAGGTAATGATGGTGTAATATGAGAATTTTCGGAATTCGAATTTTCGGATTCGAATTTTTTATTTCGAATTTTTCAACTTACAACTATTAGACAAAGAAGATTATATAGAGCTATTAGCTAAATTGCTCTATTCGATTTTTTTCGAATATTCTCTATATTGCTATAACTCGGTTTTTTCGAATATTCGTAATATTCTAAAACAAGAATATATAGCAATATAGCGAATATTCAAAAAAAACGAATATAGAGCAAAATTCGCAAACACTACTACTCCTAAAGTCAAGTATATTGCAGCCTTCTTATTGGCCCACAAGCTAGAAGCAGTGAGGGATCATGTGTACTGCTAAAAAAATAAAAAAAATAAAAAATCTAACTATATTCGAAATTTTCGCGAATTTTCGAAGTACCTATATTCGCGATAAAAATTAGAAATTAGAATATTCGTGATCAACACTAACGCGGAGGCGAGTTGCCACTCTGATGAGGAGGTGGAGGAAGATTTACCAGGCACTGCTGGCCCTCTGTATCTATGGGTCCAGCCTCCACCGCCGCGGATGCATCATCCTCACTGGTGGATCCATCTGGCGCTCCCTTATTTGACCCTGATGCCCTCCACCACCCTAGGTCGGCGGACTGGCTGCCAGCGGCTCATGTGAGCAACTATCTTGAGCACTGGGTGCGCCGTCCTCTTAGCAAAGAGTCACGTAGCAAACTCAGATCTGAGTGCCCCAGACCGTTGGTCCCCAACAAGGTCTGTAAGACCCCATCAGTCGATCCCAAGATGACCCAGTTCTTGGCAAAAACCGTCTGGAACCCCCGCAAGGGGTTAAATTCGGCAATAGGGAGCTGCCAGGACAAGCTCCTGGACATATTTGGTCCCCTTGCCAAAATATTTGAGCTGGCCGAGACGGCCAGAGTAGAAGGCTCTCCGATTGACCTGGAGGAGCTTACTGGCTGGATACAAAGGGCAATCTGCATTGCGGGTAGTACTAACTCGTCCCTGGCCATTGAACGGCGTAAAGCCATCCTATTTAAGATTGACCCTAAATTGGCGAACCTGGCCTTTACGGAAGCAGGTAAAGATGCACAGGGTTTGCTATTTGGGGATTCCTTTATCAAGGCCCAGTCTTCAATGCGCAGGGTTTTTCAGGGACGGGTCTCCACTAGGGCCGGCAGTAGTAGGGGTCGCCTGTCCGGCCGTTCCAATTTTCAAGCCCGCAGCTCGGGCAGAGGCTCCTTTACCCAAAGACCGCCCTTCCAGGAACAGAGGAACCCGCCTCCATTCTTCCCGGCCAGAGGTGGCCAGTGGCGATCAAGGTCCTTTAGAGGGAACCAGAATTTCCGCAAGTCCTTCGGTAAGTCTATCCCCAGTGGGGACTTCTTTGGGTCATTGTGTAGGGGGCAGACTCCGTCACTGTTTCCATGTTTGGTCAAGCATTACGTCAGACCCATGGGTGTTGACCACAGTGAGGTGCTTCCACATAGAGCTCACGGACTCTCCGAGTCTCGTCCCCCCGCCCCCTCCACTGTCACTTGTGCAGCCAGACAGAGAGCTCATAGACATCGAGCTCGTGTCCCTTTTTCACAAAAGGGCGATAGAAAGGTCTCCCCCTATTCCCGGAAGAGTCCTCAGCAACATTTTTCTGGTTCAGAAAAAGGGCGGTCAAATGCGGCCGGTAATAAATCTCCGTGCCTTGAACGCTGTGGTACCGTATCGCCACTTCAAAATGGAAGGGATTCACCTTCTTCGAGACTTGCTGATTCCCGGGGACTGGATGGTGAAGTTGGACCTCAAAGACGCCTATCTGACGGTCCCAATTGCCACGACGTCCAGGGATCTCCTGCATTTCCGGTGGAGAGGCGAAGTGTGGCGGTTCTCCTGTCTCCCGTTCGGCCTTTCTTCGGCGCCTTGGTGCCTTACCAAGCTTCTGCGCCCAGTCATGTCCTGGCTGCGGAGTCGAGGAGTTCGTCTCGTCATATATCTAGACGAAATCCTCATTATGCACCAATGTCAGTCGACCCTATTACAACATCTTCGTTGGACCTCGGATCTCCTGACGGGACTTGGGTTTCTTCTGAACCTAGAGAAATCCTGCCTCACACCGTCACAGCGGATGGAGTTCCTGGGTTTTATGGTGGACTCAATCTCGGAATCCCTCAGCCTTCCGGCGGAGAAATTGCGGGCGATCCGCAAGGAACTGAGACACGCTCTGTCGACTACCTGCCTGTCCCTGCGACACCTGGCCCGCATCATTGGCCTGTTGGCCTCCTCGATTCAGGCGGTGTTCCCGGCCCCTCTCCATTATCGCGCCCTCCAGCGACTGAAGATTGCCCACCTTCGTTCCGGTGCCACTTTTGTGGACACAGTGGTTCTGGATTCAGAGGCTCGGGAGGAGCTTCATTGGTGGATCGACAACTTGGAAGCGTGGAACGGCAGAGCGATTTTCGGTTTTCAACCGGAATTCATAGTGGAATCGGACGCGAGTCTCCAGGGCTGGGGTGCCCACTGCGACGGTGTCTCCACGGGAGGTCGATGGTCGGAAGTCGAAGCCCGTCTCCACATCAACGCGCTGGAACTCCTGGCAGGTTTGTTTGTCATCCGGAGTTTTACCAACTGTATCGCCCATGCGTGCATCAGGTTGCGCATGGACAATGTGTCGGCAGTTCGCTACGTCAATCGTTTGGGTGGCACCAAGTCAGCAACGTTGGCTCGTCTGGCGAAGGAGTTCTGGTCCTACTGCCTATCCAAGGACATCATGGTGCAAGCGGAGTACCTTCCGGGCTTACACAACTACCGGGCGGATTGGAGCTCCCGATACTTCGCAGACGGCAGCGACTGGAGGCTCGCACCGGAGGTGTTTTCTGCGTTGTCGTACACCTGGGGTCCTTTTGCCATAGACCTCCCGACTCATTGCTCACCTACCCCGGTTCTTCAGCTGGCGCCCGGATCCGGAGGCAGAGGCGGTGGATGCGTTTCTCCAGGACTAGTCGACTGCTCTGCATTATGCGTTTCCACCTTTTGCCATGATTCCGAGGATGTTGTTGCAGTCTCGTCGTCAGGAGGCGGAATTGTTGGTGGTGGTCCCCTTTTGGGGGACTCAGGCCTGGTACCCGATCCTCCTGGAACTCCTAGTGGACGTGCCTCTCCTCCTTCCGTGTCAGACGAATCTTCTCCAGGGACCTCGAGGCATACAACACCCTCTACTGATCGACCGCTCGCTTCAACTTCTGGCGTCCCGAATCTCAGGACGCCCGGAGAGGTCGAAGGTATTTCGGAGGCAACTAGACGCCTCCTGGACAACTCTTGGGCTCCCGGCACCCGAAAATCTTATCGGGCAGCCTGGAGAACTTGGGTTAGCTGGTGCTTGGAACGGGACCTGGATCCCATTTCGGCGTCTGTGACTCATCTTTTGCAATTCCTTACATCCCTTTTTGAAGCGGGAAAAGCCTAAAGGACTATTAACCTATTCCGCTCTGCAATTTCCTCCACTCATCAGGGTTTCCTGCGGGACAACATCCTTCTGTTTCTCGCTTGTTACGTGGCTCGCGTTTGGCTCGTCCGCCCCGTCCACACTTCACCAGTATGTGGGACGTCTCCTTGGTCCTCTCTTTCCTCTCCGCGTGGCCTGACAACCCGAATCTTTCCCTCCGCCAGCTGTCGGCTAAGTTGTTGACCCTCTTTTGTCTCATTTCCTGTAAGAGGGTTTCCGATGTCAGGGCCCTTGATCATGACGCAAGATCATTTTCTCCTGAGGGCGTCACGTTTAACATTTCGCGACGCGCCAAGACTAATATTAGGTCCGTGTCCTATCCCTGCTTTCCGGCTACCCCGGCGCTTTGTCCAGTGGCCTGTTTGAAGGAATATGAGTCGCGGACGCGGGCTCACCGCTCTTTGGACGTCCCGCAACTGTTCCTCTCTATTCGCCATCCTTTTGGACCGGTCTCTAGTCCAACTCTGGCGCCATGGATGAAGTGGATCATGTCCCTTTCGGGAGTAGATACCGCTGTCTTTACTGGACATTCGGCCAGAGGCGCGACGGCCACTTCCCTGGCGATTTCAGGGGCTTGTTTGGAGGACATTTTACGTTTTTCTGACTGGTCTAAGGCCACGACGTTTAGAGAATTTTACTTTCGTCCGCCTCCTCATGTGTTCTCGTCTATTATTGATCAGCTTTGAACTTGCAATATGAGCCTCCGTGTCTTACTGTAAAACTTAATGATTTTCCTAGTCTATGACGTAAAGTCATGGTTTTATTAAAGACACGGAGGCGAGTATTGCCCACCCTGGTTTGTTCTTCCCACCCATTTATGATTGTAATTATTTGTCTATTTACACTGTAAGTTTCTGGTTATTTATTGTAAATATTTATATTTATTTTTTGTTATATTATTAATTACGACCTTACGGTTTACTGCCGTTTCCGAGGGTCTTATTTTGTGCAGTTTTCTGCCTGGTTCTTACACTGGCTATATTATTTATTATGTTTCAGGTTGATTTCCCACAGTGTCTGGAGTTCTACATCCTTCTGAGTTTCCAGGAGTGTTAGTCATGTTGGCTTGGTTCTACAGTTTGGTGGGGCTGAATGGTTGTCGCTTCCCGAGTCCGGTTCCAGTTCCGGTTCCAGTTCCGGTTCCAGTTGAAGTTATGATGTTGGTGTCACAGATCCAAAGAAAGAGAAAGATCCAGAAGAGGAGCTGCATGTTATAGGATCTGACAGGGGAGGGTCCATTATTGTTATGATTATGTAAATTTTCTTTTCTGCTATTGGTGGACAGTAAAGGAAGAGATAGCAATAGGAGCCTCCGTGTCTTTAATAAAACCATGACTTCACGTCATAGACTAGGAAAATCACTAAGTTACATCCTGTATTATACTCCAGAGCTGCACTCACTATTCTGCTGGTGGAGTCACTGTGTACATACATTACTTATCCTGTACTGATCCTGAGTTACATCCTGTATTATACTCCAGAGCTGCACTCACTATTCTGCTGGTGCAGTCACTGTGTACATACATTACATTATTTATCCTGTACTGATCCTGAGTTACATCCTGTATTATACTCCAGAGCTGCACTCACTATTCTGCTGGCGCAGTCACTGTGTACATACATTACTTATCCTGTACTGATCCTGAGTTACATCCTGTATTATACTCCAGAGCTGCACTCACTATTCTGCTGGTGCAGTCACTGTGTACATACATTACTTATCCTGTACTGGTCCTGAGTTACATCCTGTATTATACTCCAGAGCTGCACTCACTATTCTGCTGGTGGAGTCACTGTGTACATACATTACTTATCCTGTACTGATCCTGAGTTACATCCTGTATTATACTCCAGAGCTGCACTCACTATTCTGCTGATGCAGTCACTGTGTACATACATTACTTATCCTGTACTGATCCTGAGTTACATCCTGTATTATACTCCAGAGCTGCACTCACTATTCTGCTGATGCAATCACTATGTACATACATACAGATTGGTCCGCTGTATTATTACTATAGTATTTGCTTCTATATATACATATGGTATTATGTAAACCGCTCTTACTTCCATTTATTTAAAGGGGTTATCTCATGACTAATGTGAAAAATGATAATCAGACATCATAGAGGACATGACAATCTCTTCTAACAAAGCCAGAACCGGCCCTGAACCTCACATGGATCCAGAGATCTCCATATTCATTGCTCTGCTAGATTTATATCAAGCTTACGGATCAAGGGGCGTGTCCTTTCTGTTGCAGTTAAGGGGGCGTGTCTCAGTTCTCCCTATCAAAGCTGAGGAGGCAAATGAAGGATGAAACTGAGCATGTGCGGCCTTCTCAGTGAGCAGGTCAAAGAAATAAGAAATAGAACAAACTGCAGGTGGCGCTATACAGATACATTGTATTAAATAACTCAGTGGTTATGCAAAATGTTTAATTACATGCAATTACAAAAGTATTCAGATCCAGGTGCTGGTTTGAAAACTGTAGAATATTTTTCCTGGGAAAACCCCTTTAATAGATTACTGTCACCCCAATCTTTTGTCCCTATGGAACACTAAAGCTGTTTATATCAGCAGATTCACCAGCGTCTTTATTTGCCGGCAGCCATTTCTCTTTTTTTTAATTTTTAGTATAATGATTAACTTTCAGAAACTTGCTGCAGGAGAAAACGGAAAACTGTATGCTTTCGCAGCAGAATTTTAGTCTCTGGGGCACAAATGAGCCCCAAACGTGTCCTATATCCTACTCACTAATGATGGATGAAGTCCTACAACTCAGGATCTGTCAGCGGCACCAGAGATATCAGCACAGAGTGACTCCGAAAGAGCAGAGAGAGTGCGACCAGACAGTACAGTAATAGTACATGTCAAAATGTAACATTTCCTCTCCACCTGTACAGTATTATAGTGGTTATATTCTTGTACATAGTAGCAGTATTATAGTAGTTATAGTCTTGTACATAGGAGGCAGTATTATAGTAGTTATAGTCTTGTACATAGGAGGCAGTATTATAGTAGTAATATTCTTGTACATAGGAGGCAGTATTATAGTAGTTATATTCTTGTACATAGGAGCAGTATTATAGTAGTTATATTCCTGTACATAGGAGCAGTATTATAGTAGTTATATTCTTGTATATAGGAACAGTATTATAGTAGTTATATTCTTGTACATAGGAGCAGTAATATAGTAGTTATATTCTTATACATAGGAGGCAGTATTATAGTATTTATATTCTTGTACATAGGAGGCAGTATTGTAGCAGTTATATTCTTGTACATAGGAGGCAGTATTATAGTAGTTATATTCTTGTACATAGGAGCAGTATTATAGTAGTTATATTCTTGTACATAGGGGCAGTATTATAGTAGTTATATTCTTGTACACAGGAGCAGTATTATAGTATTTATATTCTTGTACATAGGGGCAGTATTATAGTAGTTATATTCTTGTACATAGGAGCAGTATTATAGTAGTTATATTCCTGTACATAGGAGCAGTATTATAGTAGTTATATTCTTGTACATAGGAGCAGTATTATAGTAGTTATATTCTTGTACATAGGAGCAGTATTATAGTAGTTATATTCTTGAACATAGGGGCAGTATTATAGTAGTTATATTCCTGTACATAGGAGGCAGTATTATAGTAGTTATATTCTTGTATATAGGAGCAGTATTATAGTAGTTATATTCTTGTACATAGGAGGCAGTATTATAGTAGTTATATTCTTGTACATAGGAGGCAGTATTATAGTAGTTATATTCTTGTACATAGGGGCATTATTATAGTAGTTATATTCTTGTACATAGGAGCAGTATTATAGTAGTTATATTCTTGTACATAGTAGCAGTATTATAGTAGTTATATTTTTGTACATAGGAGCAGTATTATAGTAGTTATATTCTTGTACATAGGAGCAGTATTATAGTAGTTATATTCTTGTACATAGGAGCAGTATTATAGTAGTTATATTCTTGTACATAGGGGCAGTATTATAGTAGTTATATTCTTGTACATAGGAGCAGTATTATAGTAGTTATATTCTTGTACATAGGAGGCAGTATTATAGTAGTTATATTCCTGTACATAGGAGGCAGTATTATAGTAGTTATATTATTGTACATAGGAGCAGTATTATAGTAGTTATATTCTTGTACATAGGAGGCAGTATTATAGTAGTTATATTCTTGTACATAGGAGCAGTATTATAGCAGTTATATTCTTGTAGATAGGAGCAGTATTATAGTAGTTATATTCTTGTACATAGGAGCAGTATTATAGTAGTTATATTCTTGTACATAGGAGGCAGTATTATAGTAGTTATATTCTTGTACATAGGAGGCAGTATTATAGTAGTTATATTCTTGTACATAGGAGGCAGTATTATAGTAGTTATATTCTTGTACATAGGAGCAGTATTATAGTAGTTCTATTCTTGTCAATAGGAGAGGATAGACGTGTGCTGTTGAGCTCCCTGCAGGGAGGGGGTATGGCTTCTGACCCAGGTGGGAGGAGGGGAACTGGGCTGATGATCCTGGGAAAGCCCAGAGCTTGGAGTGTGGTCTGCAGCATGGAGATGGTGGAAGCGATAATCTGGAAATGGTGGCTGGTGAGTCAACTGAAACTTGTAGTGCTTCTGGATTGAGTACAACTGTGACAAAGAAAAGTTTATTTAACCCCTTCACGACTGCAATCCGTATATATACGTGATAGCTGCACATACCACGTGCAGCTACCACGTGTATAGACGTCATGGCAGCTCTTTAATCCAAGCGCTGCAAAGCGCTTGGATTAAAGCTTCTGCCCCTGCCCTGGTGCTGTCACGGATAGCATACAGTTCAGTAATGCCGGCAAGGGACCAATCAGAGTGGCCCCTTGCCGGCAATCGATCCGATTGGTTAGTCTGTGCAGACTAACCAATCGGATCGCGGCAGTGAAAAAATGCCGGTTTCAGGCTCTGATCTGCGCTCTGCAGATCAGAGCCTGAAATCAGATAGTGTCCTCGTGCCCCCCCCTTCCCCAATCTGTACCCCCCGATCTGTGCCCCCCGATCTGTGCGCCAAGCCCCCTCTTGTGTCTTGTGCCTGCCCCTTATGAATTATTTTTCATAGACCCTTTTGGACCCAGGATTTTGAAATTATATAGTTCAAATAGCCTAAGGCTACAAAACTCCTGTTTCTGGTCAAGTAAAACGTAACGTTTATTTCTATCAATAAAACTAATACAGAACAGGAGAAAAAAAAAACGGAAAGTGCTTTTTAAAATATAAAGGTGCTATGAGGATACTATCGGCAGTAGATTGGGATATGATTCCCATATAAGTGCGTCCTAATTTCCTTTGGGATAATTCCCTCTTAACGCCACTTAAAATATAACTGCTGCCGCATGGAGTGTCCAAAGATAGCCTCATATGTCGCTTGGAATGATTTCCTGTTAGCGCCACTCTAGGTGCAGCTGCTGCCGCTGGTGTGTCCAAGTGTGGTGAGTCTGCAGTTCTCACCACTCAGACACAGTATCTATCATGCACCTAATTTAAAAGATCAAACTAGAGCTCCCCCAACATGTTTCGCCACTAGATGTGGCTTCATCAGGGGATGGAGCTACTGTCAACCTGTGTGCCCCTTATGAAGTTCCCCCCCCCACTCCCATCCACATTCCTGCAGCCTGCCCAGTGCCCTGATGCGGTGCGGTCCGCCTCCTGCCCCCATTTGCGCTGCCCCTCAATGCTGGCCGTACCCCTCCAACCCCCCGTCCCCTTTTCAAGGCTGCCCCCATGCCGTGCGGTCCCCCTGCTGTGTGTGATGGCGGCGGCTCCATTCCTGAGCCGCCGCTATCAGCAGAGAGTGTCAGCTCTATGCTGACACTCTAACCCCATAGATGCCGCGGCAGCGGCATCCATGGGGTTAATAGAGGGAGGGGGCTCCCTCTCTCCACCATCGGGGCTGCTGCGCTGCGATGGCAGCACCCAATGGTTGCCATGGCAACCGGACGCCTTGCAAAAGCGTCCGCTGTTGCCACCTACAGGGCATCTGATTGTATTATACTTTGCAATGCAAGAGCATTGCAAAGTATAGTACAGCCATCAGCCCCACTGGATCTTCAAGATCCAAGAGGGACTTGATAAAAGAAAAAGTGAAAATAATAAAAGTAAAAATAAATAAATAAAAAATTTTAATTTAAAAAATAAATTGCCTTTTCCTATATAAAATGAAAAAAAACTACACATATTAGGTATCACCGCGTCCGTAACGACCGTCTCTATAAATATATCACATGATAGACCCCGTCCGATAAACACCAGAAAAAATCAATTAAAAAAACTGTGTAAAAAAAGCCATTTTTGTCACCTTACATCACAAAAAGTGCAACAGCAAGCGATCAAAAAGGCTTATGACCCCCAAAATAGTACCAATTAAGCCGTCACCTCATCCCGCAAAAAATGATACCCTAATTAAGATAATCTCCCAAAAAAGAAAAAAGCTATGGCTCTCAGACTATGGAGACACTAAAACATCATTTTTTTGGTTTCTGAAAAGCTATTATTGTGTAAAACTTAAATAAATAAGAAAAAGTATACATATTAGGTATTTCCACGTCCGTAACGATCTGCTCTATAAAACTGTCACATGATTTAACCCCTCAGATAAACGCTGTAAAAATAAATAAATAAAAACTGTTCCAAAACAGCTAATTTTTTGGTCACCTTGCCCCATGAAGTGTAATAATGAATGATTAAAAAATCCTACGTACCCAAAAATGGTACCAATAAAAACCTCAACTCTTTCTGCAAAAAACGAGCCCCTGCACAAGACGATCGGCAGAAAAAAAACCATATGGCGTTCAGAAAACGGACACACAAAAACATAATTTCCTTTTCAAAATTGCTTTATTATGTAAAACTGAAACAAACAATCAAAGAAAGTAGACATATTTGATATCATTGCGTCCGTAACAACCTGCTCTATAAAAATAGCACATGATCTACCCTGCCAGATGAATCTTGTAAAAAAAAAAAAACACTGTGCCAAAACAGCCATTTTTCAGTTACCTTGCCTCACAAAAAACTTAATATAGAGCAATTAAAAATCATATGTACCCCAAAATAGTACCAATAAAACTGGCACCTTATCCCCTAGTTTCCAAAATAGGGTCACTTTTTGGGAGTTTCTACTGTAAGGGTGCATCAGGGGGGCTTTAAATGGGACATGGCATCTAAAAACCATGTGGCGCTCCTTTCCTTCTGCGCCCTGCCGTGCGCCCGTACATCAGTTTACGACCACATGTGGGGTGTTTCTGTAAACCGCAGAATCAGGGTACTAAATGTTGAGTTTTGTTTGGCTGTTAACCCTCAATGTGTTAAAGAAAAAAATGTAATAAAATGGAAAATCTGCCAAAAAAGTGAAATTTAGAAATTTCTTGGCTGATCCCAAGAAAAAGCTGATGAAGTGTGAATACCTGGATGACTGCACACGTGATCTTGATATATTAAAAGATAAACTAGATAAAGGTAAAAACACAATACCTAAAGTGGAAAGCTGGGCAATGGAGAAAAAGAGGGAGGCCAGAGCCCAGAATGTGAAGATAAGCAAAGAAAGGAAATTTAAAAGACTTAAAAAACTGGCGTCCATTGTCTTTACTGAACACCGATTATAAAGTCCTGGCCAAGATCTTGTATCACAGGTGGCAGATGACCTGATCATCTCCAACCAGACGTGTGGTGTGAAAGGCCGGACTATAGAGGACTCATTGCTGCTGGTGAGGGAAGCGGTGACATACATCAGGCAGCACAGTGGAGGAGCATATGTGGTGGGGTTAGACCAGAGCAAGGCCTTTGACAGAGTCCATCATGACTACCTGTACCAGGTGTTGTTGGAGTACGGCCTTCCTGCACGCTTCGTACAATGGCTGCAGGTTCTCTATAAGGAGGCGGTAAGCCAGCCTCTGATTAATGGTCACTTGGCAGAACCCTTTAGGATCATGTCTGGTGTAAGGCAGGGCTGCCCTCTAAGCCCATTATTGTACGTCTTTAGTCTGGATCCTTTTTTAAGAAAGTTGCAGGAATTGCTAAGTTGGGAATTGTATCTCAACCCAGAGCAAAAATATATCCTTTGCCAGACAGCAGACAGTATTACAATTGGCTAGCCACAGCTGAAACACCAGATTTAGGGTACTGCTATTTTGGCAATTGTATTTCACCGCTCAATAAAATAGCATGACGTCTGGATGGGAGCATATGTTGTTCTAGAACCTGAATATATTTTTCTGCATTGATGGTGCCTTTCCAGACATGCAAGCTGCCCATGCCACACGCACTCATGCAACCCCATACCATCAGAGATGCAGGCTTCTGAACTGAGCGTTGATAACAACTTGGGTTGTCCTTGTCCTCTTTGGTCCGGATGACATGGCGTCCCAGATTTCCAAAAAGAACTTCGAATCGTGACTCGTCTGACCACAGAACAGTCTTCCATTTTGCCACACTCCATTTTAAATGATCCCTGGCCCAGTGAAAACGCCTGAGCTTGTGGATCTTGCTTAGAAATGGCTTCTTCTTTGCACTGTAGAGTTTCAGCTGGCAGCGGCGGATGGCACGGTGGATTGTGTTCACTGACAATGGTTTCTGGAAGTATTCCTGAGCCCATTCTGTGATTTCCTTTACAGTAGCATTCCTGTTTGTGGTGCAGTGTCGTTTAAGGGCCCGGAGATCACGGGCATCCAGTATGGTTTTACCGCCTTGACCCATATGCACAGAGATTGTTCCAGATTCTCTGAATCTTCGGATGATGTTATGCACAGTTGATGATAGATGCAAAGTCTTTGCAATTTTTCGCTGGGTAACACCTTTCTGATATTGCTCCACTATCTTTCTGCGCAACATTGTGGGAATTGGTGATCCTCTACCCATCTTGGCTTCTGAGAGACACTGCCACTCTGAGAAGCTCTTTTTATACCCAATCATGTTGCCAATTGACCTAATTAGTGTTAATTGGTCTTCCAGCTCTTCGTTATGCTCAAATTTACTTTTTCCAGCCTCTTATTGCTACTTGTCCCAACTTTTTGGGGATTTGTTGTGAAATTTTGAATCAACGTATTTTTCCTTTAAAATGATACATTTACTTGGATTAAACGTTTGATCTGTCATCTACGTTCTATTACAAATAAAATATTGACATTTGCCATCTCCACATCATTGCATTCAGTTTTTTTTTCACAATTTGTTTAGTGTCCCAACTTTTTTGGAATCCAGTTTGTATTATAACTAATCATTTAATTTTTTATTATATGTAAAATATTTTAATTTTTTGCATTATTATTTCTTACATCTCATAAAATTCTACAGACTGACTCAAAATAACCCAAAAATAATACCGAGCAGTAAGTCGTTACAGGACGTACCGGCGCAGCCGCTCCTAACTCTTCAGAAATCACCGGATTTTGGGGGTTTCTTTGTGTTCCCGAACATTCTGCCACTTATTCATGGAATTGTGAATGTTCAGGTGGAACGTGCGACTCTCCTGTCAATGTCAGAGAGCTTCTCGTCACCATAGTGATTGTGGATCATCTCTGAAAAGACAATTGTTACAAGGTTACATCTTCCCTATCTGATGCTCGATCCACGCGTCACTTAAACATCAGCGGCGACAGGGCACGATAAAAGTAGCTTTTAAAAGAACACAAAATGTTGACTTTACTGCTGATAATGTGAATGTTGTCAAAGTCTACAAAAAAACTGAGAGGTGCAGGTATCCAAATACAAAGGCTTTCTATCTATCTCATATCTATCTATCTATCTATTATCTATCTATCTCATATCTATCTATCTATCTATCTATCTCCTATCAAATCAAATAAGCTTTATTGGCAGGACTAAATACATTTTAGGATTGCCAAAGCAAGTGGGAAATAATTGGGTAGCTTTGGGGGATGGGGACACATCCAGAGTGGGATGTTCATGGTATATCAGGCTCCTCTCAGTCTATGGCAGGCAGTAATATATTGTGCTGCTGTGGCCGCTGTGTTCTCCTCTTCCCCCTGCAGTATGGAGAGTCTCTCTTCCTCCTCCATGGAGGTGAAGTCTGGGCAGAGATCAGACAGTCTCCTGAAGTCAGTCTCCCTCACTGCAGAGTATTTGGGGCACCGCAGCAGGAAATGAGCCTCATCCTCCACGGCCTCCTGGTCGCACTGCTGGCACAGTCTGCTCTCCCTGGGCATGTACCTCTGTCGGTGACGCCCGGATCAGATGAGCAGGCTGTGGGCGCTCAGTCTGTACCGGCTCAGGATCTGTCGGTCTCTTGGATTGGGGAGTTTCTCCAGATATGGGGCCAGTTTGTGCTCCCTCTGCAGGCTCTGGTATACTGTCAGCTTCTGGGATGTTCAGATGTCGTTCCTCCAGACGCTGATATACTCTTCTTTGTACTTGTGTATCGTCCTTTGGATTTACCCCTTTGCCAGACTGTACTAGTCGGTGGCTTGGGCAGGCTGGGTTTGGGTGACTTGTTGCAGGGTGCTTTGTTTTTCTGGGGCTTCTTGGTGTAGCAAGGCTTTGTGATGGTAGGAGCTGGGACTGCTGCTATGAAGATGGGCTGAATGATAGTGCCCTCTTCTGTACAGCAAAGTAGAGTGGGAATCTGCCCAGTTCTGCTCGACAGGCGCTGTTTGAGGTGCTCCTGTGGACCTGGATAAAAGGGTTTGCAGAGTTCTAGGTGGAATAGTTCTGTTGGCCCAGAGTCCCACTTTGCCCGGTCTGGGTATATGTCTGGGCCCCAGACTTCGCTGCCAGGAGGATCGGGGCGATGATGGTGTCAAGGATTTTAAGCCAGACGGTCACTGGTGCTTTAAGATGATACAGACGCCTTCTAATGGCATAGAAGGTTATGCTCGCCTTGTCTTTCAGTGTTTCCATGGCTTTCCTAAAACTCCCTGATTGGCTGATTTCTAGGCCCAGGTAGGTGTACCTGTCGGTTCCTGAAAGTGAGTCAGGGACAGGAAGAGGAAAAAAGAGTGTTAGTCGCTGGACCTTCAGGTAGAGGGTCCCGGGAATAAGTTAGCAGGGTGCCAAAGGGAAGGCAAAAAAGAACGGTTCCTGAAAGTGGACAGTTGTTTAGCAGGAAGGGAGGACGCCCGGCAGCTTTCCGGTTTCTATTCTGGAACACCATGATGTTGGTTTTCTTTGGATTGATGGGCAGTGCCCATGTGTTACTGAACTTCTCCAGGATTTTCAGGTTATCTTGGAGACCTTTCTCAGTTGGCGATAGTAGCAGAAGATCATCTGCATAAAGGAGAAATTTTACCTCGGTGTCATGGAGGATGAGACCAGGTGCTGAGGAGGACTCCAGAGGGTGAGACCAGGTGCTGAGGAGGACTCCAGAGGGTGAGACCAGGTGCTGAGGAGGACTCCAGAGGGTGAGACCAGGTGCTGAGGAGGACTCCAGAGGGTGAGACCAGGTGCTGAGGAGGACTCCAGAGGGTGAGACCAGGTGCTGAGGAGGACTCCAGAGGGTGAGACCAGGAGCTGAGGAGGACTCCAGAGGGTGAGACCAGGTGCTGAGGAGGACTCCAGAGGGTGAGACCAGGTGCTGAGGAGGACTCCAGAGGGTGAGACCAGGTGCTGAGGAGGACTCCAGAGGGTGAGACCAGGAGCTGAGGAGGACTCCAGAGGGTGAGACCAGGAGCTGAGGAGGACTCCAGAGGGTGAGACCAGGTGCTGAGGAGGACTCCAGAGGGTGAGACCAGGTGCTGAGGAGGACTTCAGAGCCGCCGCCAGCTCATTGATATAGATGTTAAACAGGGTTGGACTGAGGCTGCAGCCCCGTCTGACTCCTCGGCTCTGCCGGAAATAAGCCGTTCTCCTCCCATTTACCTTCCCGCTGCATCTGTTCTCAATGTAGGAGCTTCTGATGACATCATGTGTTTTTCCTCCTATTCCGCTTTCAAGAAGTTTTAGAAACATGCCCGGGTGCCACACTGAGTCAAAGGCCTTCTTATCTATTATCTATCTCATATCTATCTATCTATCTATCTATCTCATATCTATCTATCTATCTATCTATCTATCTATCTATCTATCTATTATCCATCTATCTATTATCTATCTATCTATCTATCTATCTATCTATTATCTATCTATCTATCTATCTATCAATCTCATATCTATCTATTATCTATCTATCTATTATCTATCTATTATCTATCTATCTATCTATTATCTATTATCTATCTATTATCTATCTATTATCTATTATCTATCTATCTATCTATTATCTATTATCTATCTATTATCTATTATCTATTATCTATCTATTATCTATCTATTATCTATTATCTATCTATCTATCTATTATCTATTATCTATCTATTATCTATCTATTATCTATTATCTATCTATCTATCTATTATCTATTATCTATCTATTATCTATTATCTATCTATCTATCTATTATCTATCTATCTATCTATCTATCTATCTATCTCATATCTATCTATCTCTCTATCTATCTATCTCATATCTATCTATCTATTATCTATCTATCTATCTATCTATCTATCTATCTATTTATCTATTTATCTATCATCTATCTATCTATCTATCTATCTATTATCTATCTATTATCTATCTATCTATCTATCTATTATCTATCTATCTATTATCTATCTATTATCTATCTATCTATCTATCTATCTATTATCTATCTATCTCTCTATCTATCTATCTCATATCTATCTATCTATCTCATATATTATCTGTCTATTATCTATCTCATATCTATCTATTGGTCTCACACAAATTAGTGGAAATAAGGAGGATGATAGATATATACATTGCCCAAAAGATTGCCCTTAGATAAAATGGTGGAAAAGGCAAATGAAGCACGGCGAGTAGCGGTGACGACATGTCCGCGGGCACGCTGATGCGCGCTGGACGTGCCGACACTGCACTGACACCTGCCGTTGTGGTGTTTGGTCTCCACGTTTGGTGACGTACAGCAGTTATGTGCCGCCCAACAGGAGGGGTAAGGGTTGACACACGCGCATTAGACAGGGGTAGACGCGCTGAACTAGCATGCACCACCGCGAGTTAAGAAGCCATCCTCCTTGTTCGCCACATGCAAAGTTCCATCTCCCAGCAAGGTACATTTTTATGTATATGGTTTTAACGCACTGCGCACTTTAATACACGCACTATTATTATTATGTGAAAGTTTATAATCAATATCACTGTTATGATGTCATGGAATATATGTAGGACGTTTTTTCGTCCCTGTTCACATTGAGATATGGTATGAAATGAATGAATTGTAACATTCCTATAAAAGGGAGTGCACGTTTTTTATAAGTTGATTAACCAATTGGTAATGATTATACTATGTATATATACTGGCACTATAGAAAAAGGTTCTGTGAGAGAAACGAAACGTTGTCACTTGATATGTGGGAATAAACAACACATTTTATCATTTTTCAAGGAGTGCGGCGACTTTTATTGTCTGTTTTCCGCCCTGAATCGAGGGATTACCACGGGCACCCTATATCCGAAAACTTCAAGGGAGTGCTGCCAGAGCTTTACTATGTATCTCATATCTATC